>NC_046368.1:14755317-14829333 GCF_011125445.2 Fundulus heteroclitus | reverse complement strand
TTCAAATAGTGCTATTTTTTAGATTTGCTTTGTTTGTTTTTCATTTGTTTGTTTGTGTGCGCCCCCCTCGTTTTTTTTAGCACCAGCCGCCACTGCTCGCTCCTGACTGACCCTCGCAGTGCTGTCGTCCATTCCCCATCACCAACTGCAAGCCCCTGCGACTCCGCCACCATCTAGAACGGTTTTCATTGTTCAGTGACCCGCTGTCCTTTTACTCTTGGCTGATCCCTCCTAAGCATCTCTAGGGGTGGTTCAGTTTGCCAGCCTGATCGAGCCTGTGCAGTCATTCGGATCCAATAGAAGCATCCAAACAAAGGCACATAGAACTTTCATCTGGAGTGATGTGCAAACTGCTTTTTGGTTCTTAAAATGGTTTCAGTTAAACAAAATAAAAACCCACACTCACTTGTCACCAAAAAGGGGGTTCTTTCATCCCCTGTCATCAATCTTACTTCACTAGTGAAAGTGGAACTTTGTATCTTCTTTCTCAGGTTTATTGAGGCTGTTTTGTCTTTGTCAGAGACACAACGTGCCTATTCCTTCTCTTTGGTGGCTCAGAGTACCTCTCACTCTCCTTCCTCCAGAACTATTTGCCTAAGATAATTGTCATTAATGCAGTGTATCTTCCTTAACACTAGTTTGAATATAGCATTTAATTTACAGTAGTATGCCCTGGCTGACTTTAAATCACTTGACTCATTCCAAGTGCGAGTTTTACATTATTATTTATACATCGGCAATTGCTTGTCATTAGTATCTCTGACAGGCCATGTGCTAATCTCTTTTAAGATGGATAAAATAGCCCAAATGAAGGTCCGGCTATAAAAAATAAAATCGTTAAATTGAAAATTGCATTCAGTTAAAAAATAGATTAAAAAGTTGATTCAAGAGCCAGTTTTGCTCTGTGATGGCCTGGTGACTCTTACGCCGCCCCAGTGATTGCTGAAGATTAAGTGAGTATAAAAGGTGGATGGGGGAAAAGGACCTATACCTCTTTACATAAAAGCTTGCACATTCATATATTTTTCATTTCCCACCCACATTTAGTTGCTCCCCTCAGAGAATGTGTTAAATGTATCTGCTATAGGCGCTGTGTAATCTTTAACTGAACTGTTTGGAAAAAACACAGCTTTTAATTCAGGTATGGTCTATTTAGAGGCAGGCGAATGAAAAATATCCACATTGAGAAATAACTGTTGTTAAGTTCCAGGTGCAGCACTTATTGGCACATTCAATTGTGTGTTGTTGTTTTTCTCAACAAACAGAAACCATAAAACACACACTGAACAGAGACCCCAGTTTATTTTGCCACCCTCCACAGGTTGGATCTCATTAACAGAGAGAACCTCAGCAAAGAGTGGCATCTTAAGGTTACTATTCCAACTATTAAAAGCTGCCTACCTGCTGGTTGGTTGCTGAAGAGACGTGCAAGTAAAATTTGCTAAATGCTTTTGGAGCTTTAATTGAAATCAGGTGTTTTGGTCAGATGAAATTAAGATTTAACTTTTCTGCAACAAACCCTCAATATCTGTTTGAGAAAGAAAATAATATAAATGAATATGTGGAAAGGCAAATCTTGGTAGGCTAATTTTGGTAGAGGATCTGTGATGCGGTGGGCCTGATTTTCTTTCAGAAGCCATGATAACCTTGCTAGAGTCTATCACAGTAGATCATAATTCTTTGAACTGCTAGAACATTTTAAATACATTTTAAACTGTGCTGGTCTTTACCAGAAAACTGTCATATTTGGGCCTTTCAACAGGATAATGCCTCAAAAAAAAAAGAAAAAAAAAATTGGCCAAATCAACACAGGAATGGTTCATGGGAGACACAGAATTAATGTTTGTCCATGACCTTAACAGCCCTCACACCTAAATCATATGGAGAACCAATGAGCAGCAGAGAAGAGCATAGAAAGGACAGGACTTTGGACGAACTAGAGAGATTCAGTTCATCTCTCTCTCTCTCTCTCTCTCGCTCTCTCTCTCTCTCTCTCTCTCTCACTCTTCTCCTCTCTCATCTCCATCTCTCTCTCTCCTCTCTATACTCCAGCTTTGTGAAATTAATAGCAGGGGCAGCACTATTTATCTTACCTAGATTGATTATGTGCCATTATGATGCTTATAAGTCTTTATTGCTCTTTACCAAGGCTGCTTATTGGTGTATTGAAATTGTCAGAATTTAAGTGTATGTAAAACTACAAGACCCATCCAAGACTTTGAATGATAGTATTTATTTCACATTAATAATTCATCAATGGGAAAAAAAAAAGATCTAATGTAATCATTAGTTAACACAGGCGCCTGAAAGCTATCTTATCGAGGCAGAGGAAAGATGAACATGGCACTTTATCATCTCATTGTGACCTGCTGACCTCCAGACAGAGTGCACGTTGAGCTGATGACCGCAGGAATGTGTTAACACGAATTATGATCTGTTTCCTTTGGTCTGGCTCTCTAATTAGTCTTTATCATGTATTCTACCTTCTCTGGGGTCGATCCATTGCTGTGTAAAGAAAGACAACTTCAGAATTGACACTTGCACCGTACGACAAAGACATTATTAGACAGATCAAATAAAAGAATATTTTTTCAACATTTGACCAAAGAGTATTTCAAAGGTCATAACAATGTACTGGAAGTGCACCAAGTAAACATGTTAAACCGGATGACATCAGATCAGGGTCCCTATGTAGTGTTGAAAAACATTAAAAAGTGTGGAACTACCTTTTAAGACCTCCAGGCCCTTGATTAGCAGGAACAAAAGGAAATCTAAAACACTTGTACCTCTGGATTTTTCTTTATGAAATGTAAAATTTTGGATATCTGAAAATAACATACTAATGCATGACAAGCAAAGTGCTTGTTGTATAGACAGAGTTTTCAGGTGAACTGGCCTGCTGGCCAGTTTGTACTCTTAATCATACTGATCTGTGCAATTAACCTAAAAATGACATTTCTGGACTGTGGGAGGAAGCTGAGTTACCTGGAGAGAACCAACACAGGCACAGGGAGAACATGCAAACTGCATGGAAGACCTCAGGCTGGGATTCAAACCCAGGACCTTCCTGCTGCAAGGCAACATTGCTTCCAAATGTTCCACTGTGCAGTCATGAAAAAGAAATCATAAATAAAAATAAAATCTTTACCTATTCTGGCATTCAGCAAATAACGCTTAACATATAACCCTTACTGGCCTAAAATAGGAAATGCATAGTCTGATTTAAAGTCAGGCAGTGAGAAAAAAAAAAGTTATGTCTGTTAAACAGTGTTTGTATTTATCTGGTTTCAACTGTTGGAATCACTTCTCATTTTCTCTTCTTATTATGAGTTTTTTTTTTTTTTTTATAATATATTGAACAAAACATAGATATCAACTTCTAAGGAACCTCAAAGGGATTTCCTGGAAAAAGCATTCCTACTGCAAAAGTCACCCAAGTTGAGAGAGAAAAACATTTGGAAAATGATGCAGCACGGTTCTTCTTACAGATATGCCTTTTTTCAATCAGGTTTATATGCTTAGGTGTGGTTGAAATATATTTTCACATTTTTCTAAGCATGGAAAAATTGGCCCAATTAATGAATCAGCCAATCAGTCTACCGATACTTTCAAATACTAGTGCAAGATTATATGTTTTATATGCTATTTTACCGTTTACAGTTTCACTACTTAACTACCCCAGAATAAAATTAAGTGTAAAAAAAAAAAAAAAAACATGGATAAATATGAAAATTTTGACTTTGGAAATTTCACAAATAAAAAACACGTAAGATAGTTGTGAGATCAGAAAGGACATAAAGCAGATCATCCTCACCCTCTGAAGAGAACTCATAGCGCCTCTGTGCCTCAGCTCTATTATTGCTTTCCTGTGTAGATCTGTCTGTAGGTGGGAAAGGTTATGCTGTTATGGACAAAAGCCAGATTGAATGTATGCCACGACAATTAAAGAGGAAATCCGCTGTGACTGTCAGTCAAAGTGAAGCACAGACAGTCAGAGACTGCACATGGAAAGGCTAGTGTGCAATATCCGGGCGAGCTCGTGACCTGCTCTGCTTTAAAGAGGTTTGAACACAGATGGGTTGATAAATGCCTTTAGAATACGACAAAGAAGAGAAAGTCTTGACATCTTGATTTATTTTTTGACAGATAGAAAAATTATAAGAATATATGTCCTCCCCGCAGGTTTTCTGCATAATGTCGCCCCGAATTGCGACGCTTCCTCACCCACCACAAAAGTTTGAGCCCAAAAGTCCTTTCGGAAGAAAGCTAGCTCTCGCCTTTCATTTGGGAGATACCAGATCCAACTTGGCCGTCTCAAAGAATGGAAGCTCATTCTCAAAGGAAAACAGCAAGCTGCCCTGAAATGTGCCCACTCATTGACAGCGCGAATAATTGGAAAAGGGATATAAAAGTCTTTGATACGATTTAAAAGCGACGTGATTTGTAAATGTATTCCAGGTAGTTATGATGCACAGCAAGACCATTGAGTGGATCAGTGAATAGAAATATAAGCCTTTTGAGCGAATGCAAATCAGGCGAGACCAAACGATAGTTGTGCACTGTGGGAGTGAGGCCCACTCACCTTACTCATCTCTCATAGAGTTACAATCTACACACACACACACACACACACACACACACACACACACACACACACACACACAAACACTCAAACAATGCCAAAGTGTTTACACCCAAAGCATTCAGCGAAGAAAGACAATGCTAACTCCCAGGCAGTGGACCTGGTGGCCCATGGTCAGGCATTCCACCTCACTTATTAGCGGTATTTTCCAATTACAGTAGATCTGTCTGCACATCCAGTGTCACAGTTATACGGAAGCCATTGTTCAGAGCGCTCTGTCTGCGTTCCAAAGAATGGAGCCTGAGAGAACGGCTGTGAAGGATTTCGCGTTTCAGGGGGAACAATAGCCGCTCGAAACAAGAGTCGGGTCCAGGTGAACAGGCTTGTCTGTGAGAACAGGCCAAGAGATTGCAAAGCCACAGAGGGAGAGGAGTGGGCAAAACAGCAATGCCACGGCTGCTGCTTTTGTTTGCAGATTCAGGGAAAAACTCAAGGGTTCCAAGCCTGTTCTGCGGCTCACGGCTACTCGGCTTCATGCATAAGGTGAACAGGAATTCCTAAAGCAAGTAGTCATTTTTAAAGGGATACTTCACATTTTTTGAAGCGAGGTTGTGTGAAATCATCCTGAGTCACAGACACGTTCTTTGCAGTAGGAAGATTGCAGTTGTACTGCTGTGAAGAAACCCTCCTAGCGATGGAAGGTTAACAGCTTGTCAGGTGGTCCTGGTTTTAGGTTATTTCAGCAATTCAGAACAACTTAAGCTAAACATGAGACCCTCGGTCATTCAGTTTGTCACTGTTTTCTCAGCAACACTGTTCGCAAAATCCCTTTGGCAGAGGGTGCCTGCTGCGTAAGTGTAACTTATCAGTTGTAACTTGTCGATCTGCCGGTAGTGCGCAAACGGTGAAGTTAGCATCTGGATTACACAACAGGCAATGGCATAAGGTTCACTTCCCTGGTTGAGGAAGATAATCTCTGCACCATGATGCTTCCAGCACCATGGTGCCATTGCAAGGATGGTAAGTCTGCCACCACTACACCCTTGGTCTTTTCCAGGTCATGTAGTAGTTTGAAGATTAATTCATGGTACTGATGATAAAGTGGTCAGGTATAACAGTTACAGGCAGCAGCCAAAGAATTTGACGCAGTACAAACTTTACAAGATCTTGTAAAAGTGTAGATGTTTAACATATGGTACTAAAAAAAAAAAAATAAAGCGGAAACCATCTGACTAGCTGTTAACATTCTCCGGGTCTGATATGTCTTCCTTGCTCTTTAAACATTTTTCTCCTTTTAGAAAGTCTCCCTTATAACGCATGTACGTCAAATCAACCTTTTCGCATTAAGGAACAACGGCATGGGCAAATTCAGCGCGCGACGAGACGAAGACAAACAACACAAGGAAACGCTTCAAAAATAAATAGCGACAAAGACCATGTGAACGAAGAAAAGAAAGTAGCCTGAAAAGGTCCTCTGCATGAGAAAGCAGAGAAGAATTCATTCATAATGAGAAGTAAAGGAACATGTCAATAAAAGGCCAAAACTAATGGCTACCCAAGTACTACACTTGTGTGTACTGAGTGCAAAAGTTGGTAAGTGGTTTTAAAAGCACCAGGGAAGATGTGTCCCTGCTGCGTTCCTACACTAAGAGGAGTGAAACAATTGAAGCATGCACTCGAAGGCACTCAAACATTCTGAGATGGCTGTAAAATAAATGCAGGGGAGAAAGAAGGTGGGAGGGGAGACAAAGCTCAGCATTGTCCACAGCTGTACTTTTATTAATAAGTGTATCATGGTGTGCATGGGCAGCTGACGGTCTGCGTGTTCAGTACATTTCATGAGATCTCAGAGGGATGTCATTTATTATGCTTCATCCATATGGATTTCATGTAGAGCGGACCCCCCCAAAAAAAGAAAAGACAACAGACAACAAAACAAAACAAAAACAGGCAGCAGGTAAAAAGCCCTTTAGTGAATCACACACAGGTTCACCATAATCCCAGATGGGACTAAAATAACAGTTTGATTCGAGCCATGACAATAACACAGTGAAAGATTGAAATCATAACAAAATGTCCTTAGGAATTATTTAATTATTTGTAATTGTTCCAACTAACTTAACATTGAATTTAAGTTTCCAGTTAAATGAACTTATTTTCTACATTTAACACCAATTAAATTACTAATTACATCAAAATGCTGTTTTAACACATTGATCTGGCTATTATGGATATATTAAATATCAAGTAAAATATAGATTTAGATAGGCTGTATTAATGGCATTAGAAGCATTTTTACATTTTTTATTAACGCCAGGATGTCGTTGCACACTATACAATGAGATTAAGGTTCAATTCAGCATCCTGAATCATTGTTGTGGACAAACTGGAGTAAACAGTTCTGTAAATATGCCATGTGTGCATCATTTTGCGCAGGTTTGTTACATGATTTGGGAGAAAGTTGAGCCTCATTATAAAGATTTTAAACAGACTCTGCCTCCCAAAGGTAGGGTAAAACTGAGGGCAAAGAAACCAACAGCTGCGACGAGTTATCTGGCTGATTCAGAGAGAGAAAAGAGTTTCAGAGAGAAGGTGATGAAAAAAGATATGTTGGAGAACTCAGCTCCAGCAGCATGGAAGCTGTTAAGATCTGTTTAATATGAATTTGGCATAACAAGGCAACTGTTTGTTTTTAATTTAACTAATATAAGCTATATTCCTGATAAAAAGTCAATCATTTTGCAACGTTTCCTGTTTAAAGTTCATGCATACGTGCTCAAGCATGACTGCGCACATAGGCATGTCTGCACATTTACGCATGCAAGCGTTAGGGTGGTGGAAGGCCCAGGGGACTCTCAGTAAAAGGGGTTAGGAACCATTGTTCTAGCACGTTCACGCACCAGGAAATCCTATGTGTGAACGTAAAACGTATCTGGGATTATCCAAACGACAACACAACGAAACTCTTTCTTTGCCAGCCTCCAAGGCAATCTACGTACCAGAACTGACTCAAGGACGTTTTTTTTTTTTTTTTTTATGATTTTGCAACATGGTCTTAGTCAAGTGTGTCATATGAGTATTAGTTCTTATGTATACCGTGGTAATATGTTAAATATATAGACCACTAAATGAAACCAGATGGCCAGTGATGGTGAATGCAATGCCAAAGGAAAATGACTCCTGCTATTCAAATTTGTCTGTGTTTTAGTGAGGTGCACAATGGTAATGTAAGGTGTCGTGAATTTGATGCCTGGTAAAAAAAAAACCTGTAAGCTTTGATGCAAAAACAATGTGCGGCAAAACACTAACACTTTGTGCCAACTTGAGAACACCATCCCCGCCATGTGGGGTCATAATATGGAATAAAACGTGTTTTTTAACAATAGTCACTCAGAAAGGCCGAATGGAAATCTGTAACTGTATAGTTTTTAGGTTTTGTATTAGGCATTACTGTAAAGTCTCTATGATATCTTTAAACTTTCTTTATTATTGCTTACCTTTATTTATAGCTGTGTGCTTCCGTTTTCCTATAACTTAGGAAGCATCTTAGCTGATACTTTGAATTTCCCCACTGAAGGACAATAAAGAATGAATAATTCTATTCTACCCTACTTTACAATGCACTCTGCAAGATTCTTTATACATTTTTGGAAATCGTCCAACCTTTTCATTTCACATAACAAATATGTGACTTTGTGTTGGTCTATCAAAGAAAATTAAAATAAAATACATAAAGAATTGTGATTTTAATGAAATGAAATTTGGAAAAGTTGAAAGGGTCATGAATACTTTTGCGAGGCACTGCCGTGGTCTTTGGTCACAAATTATTACATAGTGATGGATATACAACTGTCTTGGCTGGATATAAACAGAAGCATGCATGAGGACAGAAGGCAGGAGAGAGACATAGGAGACACCTTATGTCAAATTTTAATCCGATTTTGATGGATTAAAAAGGGGCGGGGCGATTAAAAAGGGGCGGGGCTTATTTTTTAATTGACCTTTAGATGACGCAATAATTAATCGATATAAAATTTATATTAAACGATATCAAATTTATATTAAACGATATAAAGTTTATATTAAACGATATAAAATTTATATTAAATGATATAAAGATTTATTCTTATCTTAAGCAATAATTAATCGATATAAAATTTATATTAAATGATATAAAATTTATATTAAATTATATCAAATTTATATTAATCGATATAAAATTTATATGAATTGATATCAAATTTATGTCAAAATTTAATTAATCGAGTTGACGGATAAATAATCCATCAACTTGCCGGATGTCCCGCCTCCATTTCCGGTCCCCCCCGCCGGAAGTCCCGCCTATATGATATTATTAATATAAACCATTAATTTTACTATATTGATTATTTTAATTCCTTTAATACATCCAATTATTTTAATTCATTTATATACATCCAATTATTTTAATTCATTTATTCACATTTCAAGTATTTAATTTGTACACATTCAATTATTTATCTTATATACGCTCAATTTTGACGCTCAGCAGCAGCATAGCAGTCAGACTTACGTAATCTTTGCTGAATACGGATCCTACGGAGCAAAACCTCCCGCACCGTTTGCGCAGAAATAATCCAGAGGAGCCTTTAAGAAAACCTATTTGTCTTTAGTCCTCCCTCCAAACTAAATGCATTTACAGCGATGTCTGTTGGATCACAAACTCAGGAGATCTGCTAGGGCGAGAGCACGCGTGCGGGCTTTGGACGATGCGAATCGGTTATTTCGCAGTGCCCACAGCTCTGCAGCTGACCAGCACACAACACCATTTTTAGACATAGGTAATAAGCAGAAGCAGGAAACAAATCAGTTATTTCGCAGTGCCCACAGCTCTGCAGCTGACCAGCACACACCATTTTTAGACATAGGTAATAAGCAGAAGCAGGAAACAAATCAGTTATCTAGCTAAACAGACGCAGCTCAGCGTATCCTGTATCTTGATACACGGAACAACAGTTTCAGATTATGTCACTAAAACTCAACACTCTCTTGGTAAACGCAACCTCTCAGAGACTTGTATAAAAATCCTGTGCAATGCATTCACGGGATGCATCATGTCAGAAGCAGCACGGGTCGTAACTAACGCTCAAATTCACGCCGACTCTCACAACGCTGGAACTGCACAAGCTCAACAAGAGAATTCTGAAAAATAAGTGGTTTGTGTGTTCTTCCTGTGGGGTTGCATAAATATCCAGACATTATTTCTCTATAAACTATACATTAAAAGGGTGGCTCAAGATGTTTGAAGTGGGTTTCTGTTAAAAACTGTATTTGTAAAGCACTTTTCAGTTCTGCCTCACAGAGGTTAAAAAAAAAAACAGAGAAAAAGGTTATATAGATGAATTAAAGTAATTTATGAGGAATGGCTGAAAAACAGCTGTGGAGTTTAATGAAGAAACTGCATTAAATATGAAAACTTAACACGACCTATGATCATGAAAAAGCTAAATGTTTTGACAGGGTCTGCAATAATGACACAATTTAAAATACATAATACGGGCCCAAGATGTTGATTATGTTAATGAACTTCCATGAAAACTGAACTTAGTTATCTGCTGCAGGTAAGATATCAGGGGCTTCTCATTTTACCTCACTGTTGATTAATATAACACTTCACATACTAAAACACAGAGCTTTCTTTTTTAACAGAATCAAATATTCTTTCTGAATTTTTACAACATTTTTGGCATTTGAGTTAACCCTGGCTGAACAGAAGTTGTTGTTTTTTTATCGATATGTCCATAAATTCTAAAACAAGATGATTATAAAACTGGTGCAGTTTCAAAAGCTTTTACAGTTGGATTTGTCTAGTCTTTGAAACACAGTTTGTAAAGTTTAGTACACCTTGTTTTTCAAATCTAAGGTTTTAGTGCTCTGTTGTGTGGAGACGGATGTGGTACTAAAATGCCCCATTTCTTAATTCTATAGCGTAGTCTTTGCTGTTCCAATATTTTATATGTGCGTGAAACCTGCAGAAAGGTTTATTGTCCTCTTTATAAATAAAATGTTTTGCTTTGTATATTACTGTTACAGCAGCATGCAGCTTTGAGTAAGCTCAGACAGGCTTTCTGCCCTTCCTCTGTGAATGTTTTTGTGTTTCACGGGCAAAATCTAAAAAAGTTTTACCATATTCCATTTTTACACGTCTAATTCTGCGATTCCATACCCATTTTCCACATTGTGGTGTTGGCTTGGATCAACTCGCAGTTCATTCTGCTTCCAAACTAAAAAATATATATATATTGAACTTGATTGTTTGTGCGAGAGCCTCACATTTAGATACATGTATTACGCTTAGCTTTTATTTACAACACCAAGCATCTATCCATGTAGTTGGTCAGAAAAAAAAAAAAGAGAAAAACACGCAAAACAGTAATGGAACATCTTACACAGTTTGTGAGAATCAACTTCACATATCTGCATCTAGAGTGCAGAGATTGATCCTTGTCTTTGCCCTCTCTGACGACTGAACAATCAGTCCCATCTGCTTCCTTTAATGTCACTCCAAATTAGCCCTTGTGCTTAACAGCAAGTGTCAAGACAGACTTTCATGCTTGCTTAGTATGAGGGATTGCTGCAAAGCCACGGACAATGCAGACAATCAACCGGTTCCCGATTTTTTGACCAATCTGTATAATCTGATTTTAACTTTGTAAAGTGCCTGGAGATGGCATGTTTCATGAATTGACGCTATATAAATAAAATTTAATTGAATTAAAAAAAAAGCACTAAAGACTCAGCCCAGATTGATGCATCAGGACAGATACTAGAAGAAGAAAATTGCGGCTATCCTCTGATGAATTACATCTACAAGGAAATCTTTGTAGAACCTTCTTCATATGGAGGATATTTAAAACAGATGTGTTTTAAATATAACACTATGCAGGGCTTGAGGAAGAATAATGGCAGAAATGTACCGTACAACCTTATCTCACTGGTTAAGTCACTCTGACCACCGGCAAACAAACTCGCACAACGTCAAGCACAAGACAGAGTCACAGACTTTACCCCCCATAATGATTTAAGAAAATCACAATTTTCTTAAATGTAATGTACGGAGCCCATCAGGCCTTCAAACAAAATTAAAAAAAAAAAGAACATTTGCTGAACATTCATTCCTGTTTTCCAAAGGCCACAGAGCCCCAGATCCTCCTCTACGTATCACGGAACATGCCTGTCCTCAAGACCTTCAGATTACTTCGCTGTGATACACAGCAGGCCCTCGATGCACGTTTATCAGACATGACAGTTTCCAGAATCAGCTTGGGTCTTTTCCCGGGAATTACGGAATATCTGTGATGATACGTGGCAGAAAAAAGAAAAACAAAAGGATAAACAGGAACAAATACTTAAAAGTCATTAACTGTCAGATGCAACCTGCCACAGAGACATCATCAACCACCAAATCATATAAACTGGGTTTATTAAACATTAGATCTCTGTCAGGAAAATCTCTTTTAATTAATGACTTTATTATTGACAACAATCTTGATGTTATGTTTTTAACGGAAACATGGTTATATTAATCTAATGAAGCAGTTATACTGATGGAGTCAACACCTCCAAACTACAATTTTCTTTGTGAGAGCAGACAGCAAAGGAAAGGTGGAGGAGTAGCAACATTGTTTAATGATTCACTAAAGTGTAAAAAGGTATTTTGGGGAAAATTTGACTCTTTTGAACATTTAGCTCTACAGGTAAAGGGCCCGATACGAACTATGTTTCTGAATGTTTACAGGCCTCCTAAGTCCACATCAAACTTTTTTAAGGATTTTAGTGACCTCTTGTCTGTGATATGTGTTGATTATGACTGTTTAATTATTGTGGGAGACTTCAACTTTCACGTTGACAACCCTGAAGACAGAAGTACAAAAGAAGTATGTGACACATTTAGAAACTTTGGTTTAACTCAACATGTTAAACAGCCAACACACAAACAGGGACATATTTTAGACTTGATCATCACTAAAGGTCTAAACATTTCTAACGTCAATGTAACTGATGTTGCCTTATCCGATCACTTCTCCGTTACCTTTGAATGTATCATTTCCAGTGACTCATTTAGCCAAAGGGACATCGTAAGAAAACGCACCTTTAAGGACAATGCCACAGAAAATTTTATTCAAGCTTACTTTGCTACTTCAACCTTGGGCTGCAACTCAGTAGATGAGCTAGTAGATAACTTTCAGTCTAAAGTCTCAGACATCATTGACTGCATTGCTCCAGTTAAAGTGAAGTTTTTTTCCGGGAAGAAAAAATCTCCTTGGAGAAATGCTCCAGCAGTTAGAGGTGAAAAAAGGGAATGTCGGAAAGCTGAACGCAGGTGGAGAAAGAACAGACTCCAGGTTCACTATGAAGTCTATAAAGAGAGACTTTACAGGTATAACTTACAATTGAAAAATGCAAGAGAATCTTTCTTCTCTGAGATCATTAAGAAAAACATTAATAATGCTCGTGTCTTATTTTCCACAGTCGACAGGTTAACAAATCCTCCTGTGTCCGTGGCTTCAGAATTCCACTCCACCAGGGCCTGCAATGAATTTGCTAACTTCTTTACTGAAAAAATCCAAAAGATTAGAGGATCTGTTTGTACATCCATACTAAGTTCAGTACCAAAGTTGTCTCCTACCAGAATTGATTTTGACCAAATGTCCCAATTCTGCCAAATAAACTCCAAAAGCTTAGAGCAGATAATTCAGCAGTTAAGTTCCTCCTCAAGCTGCCTTGATGTTCTCCCCACAGCTTTCTTTAAAAAAGTTTTACCTGTCATAGCGTCTGATTTGACTCAGATAATAAACACGTCTCTTCTGTCAGGTGTTTTCCCCCAGTGCCTAAAAACAGCAATTATCAAACCACTGCTGAAAAAGAACAATTTAGACAAACGTCTACTCCAGAACTACAGGCCCATCTCAAACCTCCCCTTTATCAGTAAGATCATTGAAAAAGTTGTAGTTCAACAATTAAACACCTTCTTAACAACGACCAGCCGCTTTGACGTTGTCCAGTCTGGCTTCTGTGCTCACCACAGTACAGAGACCGCCCTTATCAAGGTGTTTAATGACATCCATATAAATACAGACTGTGGAAGAACCACCGTGCTGGTTCTATTGGACCTCAGTGCAGCATTTGATACTGTTGATCACTCCATTCTGTTAGAACGCCTGGAGAACTGGGTCGGCTTTTCTAGTACAGCTCTTAACTGGTTTAAATCCCACTTAAAGAACAGGGACTTTTTTGTATCAGTAGGTAACTTTACATCAGAGACGACAAAAATCACATGTGGGTTTCCCCAAGGGTCCATTCTGGGTCCCCTCCTCTTCAATATCTACATGCACCCTCTAGCCCAGATAATAAAAAAAATAACAACATCAGCTACCATCACTATGCAGACGACACACAGCTCTACATCACCATGTCACCAGGTGACTATGAACCAGTTCAGGCACTAAGTAAATGCCTAGAAGAAATCAATGCATGGATGTGCCAAAATTTTCTTCAGTTGAATAAAAACAAAACAGAAGTAATAATCTTTGGACCAATAGATGAAATATCAAAAGTTAACACACAGCTTCAGTCGCTTCAGCTAAAAACCACTGATCAGGCCTGAAATCTGGGAGTAGTGATGGACTCAGACCTGAACCTTCAAAAGCATCTAAAGAAAATTACAAGGTCGGCTTTCTATCACCTGAAGAACATTTCTAGGATTAAAGGACTAATGTCTCAGCAGGATCTGGAAAAACTAATCCATGCGTTTATATTTAGTAGAATTGATTACTGCAACGGTGTTTTCACAGGTCTGCCTAAAAAGTGGATCAGACAGCTGCAGCTGATCCAGAACGCTGCTGCCCGCGTCCTCACTAAGACTAAGAAAGTAGAGCACATCACCCCAGTTCTAAAGTCCTTACACTGGCTCCCTGTATCTCAGAGAATAGACTTTAAAATACTTCTGTTAGTCTATAAATCCCTGAATGGCTTAGCACCTAAATACATTACAGACTTGTTACCAGTGCATCAACCCTCCAGACCACTCAGGTCTTCTGGCTCCAGCCTGCTCTGCAGAACCAGAACCAGAACTAAACAAGGAGAAGCATCATTTAGTTCCTATGCTCCGCTTATCTGGAACAAACTTCCAGAAAACTGTAAAAGTGCGGAAAGCCTGAGTTCTTTTAAATCAAGATTAAAAACACATCTGTTTAAAATTGCCTTTGACTGTTCTAGTTAACATTTATGTGTTGTCAGTTGCATCTGTGTACAATATACACAAAGAAAAGTGGTTAGAAACTTCCATTCCTGTTCATCTTAACTTTTACAAAATAGTTTATGTCTTGTCAAAGAGATTAGTTTGATTTAAGTTAGTTGAAACATTATAAAATTTACATATACATGTTTATTGTATATAAATATGTGTGTGTATTTACGGATTATATGCAACGTAATGGTTCATAATACATATTTGAAATTTCGTTCAATAGCTTTAACCTGTCTGGTTTTGGTTTTCCTATATGCTGTTTGAATCCAACAACATTGTGGTTTAGCAGTCATTCATTAACCTAGTAAACTGTGCGTATTTGTAGTGCATGTATTTGTAGTTACACTGCATAAAACAGAAAAATTCAGCCAGCAGTAAGATTAAAACAACAAATTATGCTGTGGTAAAGCTTAGAAATGCTTTCGTAAAAGCGGCAGAGTTCAGCTTTCAAAAGACCGAAAAACAAAGACGGATGACTAGTATATAAATTACTTCTGGTGTTAAAAATAGCAGGGATGTTTTTTTTTTACCTTCTCTTGTCCCACCTTGCTCATTATCTTATCTGTTAGGCATTTACAACATTTATTTAAAATATTTTCACCGTACTAAAATCAAACTTGTTTCTGTTATAAATTTGTCTTTGGATGAATGTACACACAAAAAGAGAGATGATTAGTGGATGAGGAAATCAGAATGAGAAGAGAAATGTAGATGAGATGCAGGGTTGCTGTAGTACATGGGTAGCAGGAGATCGAGGCAATGAAGCAGCGAGCAAAACTTGAGGTACGGATGAAGGCAGAAACCCAGCAGCTAACAGAGGCCTATTGAAGCTCAGAGGACAGCAGGAAAATCCAACGGCTGAAACAGGGAACAAACCAGCAGTGTTGTATAGTACTACTGTACTTAAGTATATTTTGGAGTACTTTATACTTTTCTCGAGTATACATTTTTTGATAACTTTTACTTCACTATATTTCTGAACTTAATTGCATACTTTTACTCCAATACATTTTCAATGTTTGGTTTAGTTACTCGTTACAAAAAGAGAGAGAGACTCACGCACGCAAGTGTATTGACCCCACCTACTGATTGACTGCGACAAAGTCGGGACTTGCCTGGACTTGTTCATCACCATCAACAGGATAAGAAGCTGGTTCAGTGGTAGGGCAGGTTAAATTAACCTTGTGGTAAAGCATCTAATAGCAGAGAGTCCTAATTTTCTTAACTAAATGATAACCTGCAGGTGTATCTATTAGCAGGTTTACCACTTCCTGTAGGTTGGCCGGAACTGGTTTATCAATTAACCGTGTTCTTAGTATACACCCCCTGGTCTAAATTTTGCCTGCACTTGGTTGTGTACAATTTTAGCACTGACCTTACTTGAAGAAAGTTTAGACAGTTTTCTGTCTAAACTTGGTCTAAATTTCTCCTGCACTTGGCTGTTTATATTATTTCAAGTGAATTTGACTTTTAAAGTTTACCAAAAATGTCATTCAAACTGCATTTGCTTTGTTTTACTTATACTTTTTATTACATTACTTGAGTACGTCTATTTTTACAGTAATTTTCATACTTAAGTACAAGACATTTCAGAGACTTTTACTCAAGTAATATTTCAGTCAGTGACTTGGACTTTTACCAAAGTCATATTTTGGAGAGGTACCTATACTTTTACTTGGAGTTCTGACTAAGTAGTGCCCAACAGGTGTGACAGATTGCTGAGGGAGTGGAGGGTGAGCTGCTTCTTCTTCTTCTTCTTTTTTTTTTTTACTGGTGTCTTGCAATCAAATGGAACATTATCGCCACATACCTGATCTTTAGTTACTTTTCCTTAAATCCTTAGGTTTAGTCTAGTTTGTTGTAGATAAGATGACATGATCTTAAGCACCATCTTTCCGTATTCATTTGAGAAGATATTTGTAATGTTCAGTTGTTTGATTCCTTCTTGTTCCAGTCCATTCCTTAGAGCCATTCTTTGATTTGAGTATTTAATACACTCAAACAGCACATGTTCCACAGTTTCTGGAATGCTGAAACTATGGATGCTTCCCAATAATATGTAGTGAGCCTCGTGTGGCCTAGTCTAATTCTGCTAAACATCCCCCGTTCTCTCCTGCTCTTCCCCAGAGGCTCTTCTTCCTCCACGTTTTGCTGTATCTTATGTAAATGTCTTTCTTTGTTTCCATTATCCCATAATTTTTGCCACTGTACCTTAATTTTGCTTCGTATGTAGGATCATAAGTAGGACCTTATTTATCTTTAGCTAAATAATCTGTCATCTCATTCCCTTCAATGCCACTATGTGCTGGAATCCATAAAAACTGAACATCAATCTCCAGACTACGTACTCGGTATAATGATAAACTTTCTAACATAATATCCTCCCTACATTTAGATGACACACTTTTGAGACTAGCCAATGCTGCGCTTGAATTTGAACACATTCTCATGGGTTTGACTTCCTCTATCCATTGTAATGCTAGCATGATTGCCGTCAGTTAATCTTTTAAACACTTTAACTTTTAATTCAGGAATGTCCAAAGCACAGCTTGTTTTTCCATTCTCTGGATATTTTGACCCATCCGTGAATACATGTACATAATACCCATATCTCTCATGTATCAAAATGTTCACATAAGCTTTTATACTAAACATGTTATTGCTTTAACTAATCTTTTATAAAAAAAGAAGGATCAACACTAGATTGAGGTAGTAACCATGATGGTATAGCTGGCATTAAGGCAGTTAGACTAACGGCCCAATTATTGATTCCTAACTCCTCAACTATCTGAATAACTCCCTTACTAAATACCTCCTTTTTAATTTTACTACTTTCAATTTGTATTATTTTTGTTAGATGTGTTTCTTTTTGACTTTGGAAATTTGTCCAATAATTTACCCTCAACTTTTTCCTTCTAAGACTTAATGGCATTTCTCCAACCTCCACCTGAAGCGCCGATATTGGAGTTGATTTTACTAACCCTAACCCTTATGTCCAACCTTTTTAAAGATGAACCAGCGGCTGAATCAAAAACTATACAACCGTAATCTAGAACTGATCTAACTAATGCAATATATACATTTTTTAACGCCATACAATCAGCTCCCCATACAATATTCAATAATTTCTTAGTATTGAATAGTTTCCACGTAAGCAAACTATCAAACCCCAAGAATTTAAAAAACTTTTATCCTTTATAGTCTGCCCCGTCATCTGCAAAAAGTGATTTTCCTATGTCAGGTTTAACCTTCTTATAAACATTGTTTATCATAATAGAACTGGACTAAAGACGCTCCCCTGAGGGTTGCCGTTTTCAACTAAAAATGAATCAGAAATATAATTACTCGCACGAACCTGGAGGGTGAGCTGAGTGAGAGGAGGAACTGAAAAAAAACAGGAAGAAAAAAAACCGGACCAAAAACTAAACCATGACAGTTTCTACCAAGTTTTATTTTCATTTTAGAAAAGAAATAAACTGTTGCAAAAGTTCTTCAACTTTTAACATGTTTATACTTAGAAGTATTTGCTATATTAAAATATCTCATGAACTACTAACAAAATTATCATAATTTGCATAAAAATGACAAGTAGTCGGTATTAGAAAAAAAAACAGATATGTAGTGTTTTCAGACGTCAAGCGATGAAAGGAAATATATTTAACCTATATTCATAATTAACAATGCTAATGTTCTGCAACAGGAAGAGTTCTGAAATCAACATTAAAAACACAGCTGTCACGTGTCCTGTCATGTTCTCCGTCCCACTTTCACATCTCTCTTGTAAAAGACAAGTTGTGCTTCAATAAGACTAAATAAAGGTTTAATATCTGATACCCTAATGTGGTTGTGGGACGGGATGGCACATGTAGAGATACTGATTTTAAGACTTTGCACCAGTCTCTGCTTATATCAAGTTATTTTTTCTTTTAAAACTTAAGTTTTCATTAGATATGTTGAGCAAAACAGTATTCCCTTATGTCATTCTGCTCTTTGTAGAGTAACGCTGCAAGTGGAACGATGGAGTCGGGATTTTTTAGAAACAAGCCAAATTTATGGACAAGCTCTCTAGGGAGACAATAGAAAATGAGCTGTTATTAATTAATTTATTTTACCGGGTTTTACATAGCTGCATGCCGGCTTCTCTTTTGTAACTCTGCTGAGTGAGACGGAGAACAGGCACAAGGGGAGAAGCGCGGCTGAGGTGTTGTGATTATAATACCTGCGGATGTTATCTTAGTTGTGCACACCGCCTCCATTCGATTGCCTAGTAGGCAACGGGCCAAAGCAGGAGTGCCTAAACTATTTCCAGGGGCCATTTAAAAAGAATTTCTCTTCTACCTCAATTCAAGAATGGCACAAATTTAGCTTGAAACTCAAAACTAGAGGTAGATGGACACAGATTACATACAACTTAGTTTTCTTGTTCACCAGCCCGTGAGTAATTTCCACTTGATCGTTTTGACTGGTGGGGTGAAAAATCTAAGGGTGGTAACTCAGAAAGACAGGGTACAGCCTGCAAGTTTGCTGCTTAACATATAACAAATACATGGTGCTCCTAGCCATTTGGAGTTTCAAAACACTGTTAGAAACAAGAATGACGAGTGGTGCCATTTTACTTCCCACGCCATGGCTGTAACAGATTTTTTTTTTCTAGTTGAAAGAAACGTGTAGAAAGAATGTAGTTGGGTTTTATATATTTTTTATTAACATAAGGAGTGAGGAAAGAAATTACATTTGTTTATTATATCACAAACTCATTGTAAACAACAATCATTTCATATATCACAAGCTAATTGTAGGAAATACTACTTTAATATATCACAAACTCATTGTAAAAAAACACTACTTTAATATATCACAAACTCATTGTAAACAACCCCATTTTCATATATCACAAGCTAATTGTAGAAAAGACTCATATAATATATATTAAAGAAAGATATGAGAAAACATTTATGCATTGGTTTCAAGACCCTCGCCAGTAATCAAAGGCGGCTAGAAGCTGATCTCTATATTCGGAGCTTTCTTCAACTGCGTGAGCAAATGCAACATTGAGGGGGTCATACACCTGCTTGACCAGCGTCAATTCATACAGATAGGCCTGTGCAACCGCGCTGACTGTGTCGTTGTCTTGATGGATGTTGCGAGCGGCTAGAAACTGTTGAACGGCATCGGTAAAACGCTCGTTACAAAGCACAGGCATTATACGATGGTAATTTCTTTCAAAGAACCCGTCCTCAAATTGCTCCCAACGTTCAGGGTCACTCAAACTAGGACGGCCCGTGCTACATCTGTTCCACTTATCATGCATGTACTTGTCGATGGCGGTGCTCAAAAGATGATACACCACAGTTTTCACATCTTTGATGAAGCCGAAGCGGATCCACCCGTCGTATTCATCCGCTCCGGTGACAGTCTCTGCTTGGCTGGATGGAATCTGCACGTCCTCACGCGGTGATGGGGGTGGGGAGGCTGGATCTCCTTGGCTGAAGGGAAGTTGCGAGTCCTGGAGCTGTGAGTACTCAGACTGAGAAGGGTCCGGGGAGGGTGGAAGATTCAGCACTTGTGAATCTTCCTCCTGGGTCTCTGACAGAGACGGCATGGCTGGAAGCCTGGCTGGAAGTGTGGTTGGAAGCGTGGAATTCTCATCCCGTAAAACAAAGTACTCGGGCCGTAGTTTCACACCTCCAGGGGGCCTGGACCAGTAGACGGTATGCCTCTGCAGCCCCGTCAGAAGACTCTCGCTGTCGAGTTCGGAAGAGGATTCAGGGGTTGGCGAGGGTGAAGGAGGGTGGTACGGTCCCGGAAAGAATTTGTCGCTGTCCGGGGAGCCATGCTGCGGTGATGTTGGAGTAGTTCTTTCAACCGTGTAGTTCTTCATGGTTTCAGATGTTAGAAGTCTGGTCAGTGAAGTTGCACAGAGTCCCGGAGGTTTCTTTATACTGAGAAGGGGTGTGGTTCACTGTGATAGGGGCGGTATCGGCTGTTGTGAGAGGGCTGGTCTAAAAAGCCAGCGCTTTCTTAACCGCCAAAATGTCTCTCCAGTTGCGACATTCGTGAAACAGCGTTGAAATCCGATTTCCTATTGCAGCCATCTTGTCACGCCACGCATCAAAGGGAATGGTTAACAGAGTTCTGAACACGCCACAGTCTGAATTATAATAGTCAAGCACAAAAATAACCGTTTTATCTTGAGCCTGTCTCAGACTTGCGCGGAAAAACCATCGGCCGGTAACCCCCGTCTTTGATTGCCATGTTGCCGTCAAGATCTTATTTGTTGAATCTGTGTCAGTTTCATTCAGGAGGGTCTGCACCCGCTTGCAGCGCTTAGTGGCGGGTGAATCCATGATCCCGTCCTCAGTTTCTTGATTCACAGCGGTGTCTGCTGCGTTCGAATCTTGAGGGTTTAGTCTGCGGAGCATGACGAGTCTCAGAACAGCCCAATCGTTTGAGGTTAGCATGCACAAGGAGTGGATAGTCTGCAGCTTGTCGGCTCCTTCATCCAGCTGATACAGACACATATCGCCGGTTTCGTACTTGAAGACGTATCCCCATCTACCGCGAACTCCATAGGGTTCCAAAGACCATTCTTCTTGCAGAGGTAAGGCCGGGGGCATCTGAGTTCTGCATAGAGACAGCGTAGCCTTGCGAGGGGTCTGCTGAGCTTGCCCGATACCGCTCTCATAGTTGTAGATCGTGACGGGTGTGTCAGAAATAATAGATTGGAGCTTGGTTGTTTCGGACGCCATGTTGAAAAGGATTCAATCGCTATCGAGGCTTGAGAAAGGGCCTTATACAATGAGAGAAGCGACCGGGGCGGGGTGAGGGGGTGGGCGGGACTTCCGCTTTCTGGAAGTGGGGGAGGGGTGTGAATTTCGGAAGTGGGGGATGGGTCCGGAAATGGGTGGGGGTTGGGTATGAAATCCGGAAGTGGGGGATGGGGCCATCAACTCGATCAATTTGTATAAATGAATTAAATAATTGGATGTGAATAAATAAATTAAAATAATTGGATGTGAATAAAGGAATTAAATAATTAAATGTGAATAAATGAATTAAAATATTTGGATGTATATAAATGAATTAAATAATTAAATAAAGTAAAATTAATGGTTTATATTAATAATGTCATATAGGCGGGACTTCCGGCAGGGGGACTGGAAATGGAGGCGGGACATCCGGCAAGTTGATGGATTATTTATCCGATTAATGGTAATGGAGGCGGGACTTCCGGCAAGTTGATGGATTAATTAAATTTTGACATAAATTTGATATCAATTAATATAAATTTTATATCGATTAATATAAATTTGATATTGATTAATATAAATTTTATATTGATTAATTATTGCTTAAGATAAGAATAAATCTTTATATCGTTTAATATAAAATTTATATCGTTTAATATAAACTTTATATCGTTTAATATAAATTTGATATCGTTTAATATAAATTTTATATCGTTTAATTATTACGTCATCTAAAGGTCAATTAAAAAATAAGCCCCGCCCCTTTTTAATCGCCCCGCCCCTTTTTAATCCATCAAAATCGGATTAAAAAGTGACAGAAGGTGTCTCCTATGTCTCTCTGGCAGGGATTCAACAAAATTGTGTTCAAGAAGTGCTACAGGGCAATTTAATCAAGATGTAGTACAAACATTAAGGCCACCAAATGTCCAAATAATGGTCAGAGCTGAGCAGAGCTGGGTAAAAAGAGACTGGCTTGAACTAAGCAGACTAAATGCGTTTAGTTGTGTGGTGATAGGCTAAGGAATGGCAGGTACAAGGCAACTGAGCAAGTTGGTTACATTCAAGAATGAAGATCTTTTTGCAATCTCTGTAATTGGTGGTATTTTCAATATTTTATATGAAGGATGGGAGATAAAAAGGGTAATGGGCTGCATGTATACATACTACAGACAAATGGTTCAGATGGAAGCTGATTGAGCTACTGGAGGGGTCAACAGAAAACGACAAACCCCTCAGAAATGTAACAGGACGTTCAACTAAGGGCTAAGGTGACCTGTGGATGGATTGCAAAATACTTAAACTTGGGAAGTGGAGATATGTTGAGGAGCACCGTCTGGACCTACTGAGAGCTTGTTAAATGTTAGTGAAGAACCACCTTTGTTGTTTTTGGTTGACACTGAAGACCACATCAGGGGCTTTATAAAAGTCAGCACTTGCGCTGCAAGTTCTAGATCTACAGGAGTTGGAAAATTAAAGATCCTATAGATAAGATTATATCTTTAGGAAGCTAGCTCTTTCAAGAAGCTTGACACCTGCGTTAATAAACCATGGTGGCAGCGTAATGCTATGGGATGTTCACCAGTAGGAGCAAGGAAACTGGCCATGTCACGTGAGGCTTGACATGACGGACCATCCACGTGATTTTCATTCGTCTATGTTGATCTGTCACCAAACTCACCCCACCTCTCTCTCTCACACACACACACACACACACACACGCACACACACACACACACACACAAATACAATGAAGGTTGTGTGCTTGTAAAGTGACTTTTTTTTTTTAAAAAGAAGAAAAAAAGTCACATATTTTTGCACAGGCGCTTTATACTTGCATTGTTTTTTAACCGAAAGATCAAAAACAGTTCTGTCTATTTTTGCTCTGACAATTATTCCCTTGAAAAGTCTCTCATCACATTTCTCACCTCACTCTGCTCCCTTTCCCTTTCCCTCCCCCTGTTTTCTTGTTACGTCTGTCCATACCTCTGAATAAAGTAAAGAAAATCAATCTCAAGGTACAATGCAATGCATTCTTGGGTGAAATAGGCTGCCACTTTGCATTGTAATCAGCAGTCTTTCCAAAGTCCAGGGTCGAAAACAGCTCTAGTATGTAGTTTATGCACTACTTTATTCATCATTACTGAAAATGTCTGAGTCCAGGATTTAATATAGCAAGATGTATAGTTTGTTTGGGTTGCCTTTGCAGTGTTCTTTGCATTTTTATATCCTTGAGCAAGCGTCATTAGCCCACATTAAATCACAATGTAATGAGACTGAGTCTGTGTGACTGATATATCTACTAACTAAGGCATAGTACAGATATTTGCTGCCCCGTTCAAATATTTACCATCATCGTTCGTTTCACTTTCATTCCGCTTAAATGTGTCACTCTCTTTATTCTTCAAAGGTGTACAATGTAGCAATTCTGCAGTTCTTAAAGTGTGTGACTCAACAACATCCTTGCACTAAACTCTAATATGAAGGGAAGACTTTTTTTTTTGCCATTAATATGCGGTAGAGATTAAACGTTTTGTCGACGCAGGGTTCAATTCATATGATCCCAACTACATTAAAGAGAATAAAATCAATGCCATTTATTGTAATGAATAATGCTGGTGAACCTGATATTCAGCCGGACACAGAGTTACATTTTCTAAAGTTTTATTGTGAGGGATGAATAGAGGCAGGCAAGCAGCAATATGTAGATATATATCTATATATGCATAAAATATACATTTATAAATACTAAATCCTCCTAATTATTCCTGTTATTACTAGATATTTAAATAAATATTGACAACATTCGTTTTTTGAATTCTTCTGCAGAATATCCACCAGGTCAAATTTTACTTTCTCAACCAAATTCCTTCTTTCTTCTTCATACATCTTACAATATATCACTACATGTTCTACTGATTCTTCTTGTCTACAATATTCACATCTACCTGAAATATGCTTCCCTATTTTGAATAGTGTGTCATTTATCAAAGCACATCACACGATACGAGATGAGATGAGATGAGACGTTCTGGCAGGGATGGGTTGGCTGAGGCAGGTATATGTAGACAGGTGAACAGAGTTGGCTAATTAGTGCAGCAGGTGGGTCTGATTAAGAGCAAGGTGTTGGCTGGAAGGAGACTGAGCTGATTGGATAGTGACTGAGAGGTGAAGGTTGATCCAAGAAAAGTCCAAAGCAAAATAAACAAAAACCTAAATCATGGCATTTATATGCTTAGATATCAGCAACTTTAAAACACATTAAAGTGACACTACATTTTCTCAGCATTACATGGTGTGTGTTTGTTCTGGGATTGTGTCCCATTCAGAGGTGGTTCCTCCCTCTGTGCTCCAACCCATGCGTCGAACCGTATAAACAAAGTAAATATCTGTATCATTCAACCAATAATGACATTTCAGATAGAGAATAAGACAGAAATCTCTCACAAGATACTAATGAAAGTCAGTAATATTTGTTTTGGAAAAAATAAATATTTTCAGTTACTCGACCCCTTTTAATAATAAATGGAAACACCTTGATTGGCTTTACAGCAATCAAACCTTTCCTTTAATTGTTGGCCAGCTTTTTGCATGTTTCTTCTGGTATTTTGACAATTTATCTTTTGCAATTAAGTCTTTGGGATGAAAGGATTCTTTGCTATCAACCTAATCTTTAGCTCTTCCTACAGTTCTCAATCAGACTCAAGTTATAATTCTGGTCAGTTCACTCCAAAATATTAATATAACCTCTAGTCAGAAGGTAAAAAAATATATATTAAACCCGAATATGCCAGTGTTTGACTGATTATATGCTTAACAGTACATATTAGGTAACTATATACAGATTTCACAAAATAAAAATGACAACCGATGCAATCCGTGTATCATTCGTTCATTTAAAGAAAATCAATTGAACAAATGATGCACGGATTCCTTTTTAGGTGTCCCCTTTTTCATTTTGTTTTCCAAAATCCAAAACAAAATATTAGTGCAAAATAACCAAGGTTTCACCAGAAAGTGACACTCTCTTACCAGCTAAATCCAGCATCTTCACAAGACCTTTTGAGTCAATACACAGAGCTTGACTATTTCCAGAATGCCTGAATGCTAGACATTAAAATGCAGTTTATACCTGGATGTATTGGTTTTAAAAAATGAATACCTTCAGGTATCTTGAAATTGTAAAGGATGAACCAGATTTATGGAGGATGCCGTTCTCTTCCTGATATCTTGCCTGATTTGTTGTGGGACTTTTTTCCCCATGATGTCACAATATGCAATAGTGCATTTTGGCGTACATTGAAACAAAATCCACATGTGAGTGCTATTTAAAACAAAAGTTGTTAATTACCCAATCAACGGCTTACAAACTCTCTGGGCATTATCAAATAAAGGTATGATCATTTTAGTGTGTGAATACTTTGGAAGTTGACAAAAAATGATTATCATACAAAAAAACAACAACAAAAAGAAACCCATCTTCCACACTATTCTGGCATTCTGGAAATATAATTCATTGTCGGTAATCTTAACTGAACCAAAACCGGAAAGTGCTGTCTTTTTATAGTGTGAATATGAATATCTGCTTTAGACTGTACATCTAGCAATCTGAAACTGCACGATAAAAGACCCTAGCTGGGACAAAACCAGGGTTTTAATGACAATCCATTAAAAGATTAAAAAAATATCAAAACACTAAAAACCCTGCCTAATGTAAAGCTGTCTTTCTAACTGCCAATTTAAAATACTGATTAAATTATCTATAACTATCAGGTAATGTGCCTTTAAAATAAAGTGCACCAAGATTGTGTTATCTTCTTGTTTGTCCCTTCTTCATATCTGGGTAAACACTTGACTTCTGCCTAGTGTGTGCCTTGCAGCTGTGATCGGTGGTGAAATTCTCTTTGATATCTTTACCACCAGTTTCAATTTCTGTGTCAGACAGCGACTGTCTGTTGGTCAGCAGAGATGAATTGCTGGCCTTGTATCCCGAAAATGTCTCACCTATAGAATTCTGAGTGCTTCATTGGGGAAGTTTGTGTGAAAAGGAAACTTCTTTCTAGGCTTAAATTCAGAGAAAAGGTCAAACTAAGATTGAACAAAAT
This sequence comes from Fundulus heteroclitus, assembly GCF_011125445.2. Classification (NCBI taxonomy): domain Eukaryota; kingdom Metazoa; phylum Chordata; class Actinopteri; order Cyprinodontiformes; family Fundulidae; genus Fundulus; species Fundulus heteroclitus. The sequence continues at coordinate 14,802,612 of NC_046368.1, read as the reverse complement.
TAATCCTTCCAGGTTTCTGGTTTTCTGTCAATAAAATGTGCTCAAAGAATGGAAGCAGCCTGTGCTCCGGTGTTTCACTTCTTTATTGACTGAACGCTGAATAACCTTTCAGGAACTTGGACTTAGGCCAAATTAATTGAAATGTAAATTTGGTCCAAAAAAGCCAAATAGCAACTGACCGATGAGGCCCACAACGCCATTCAGTTCATAGAAAGGTTGGATTTTTTTGTTTGTTTGTTGTACTTTCCTTTTGGTGTGAGATTCATCACAGCGCCGCATTGAAATCAGATGGACATTTTTATGAGATTTGTGAATATATTCATTTATAAATATAATGTAATATAAAAAAAAACAACCTTAGGGAGTAGTTTAAGGGACAAGGTTAACTTATTATCTACAGACATAAAAACTCAATATGACAAAAAAACAAACAAAAAAGAAAAGGCAAGAAAAACCTCTTTTAAATTCAACAGTTGCCATATCAGAACATGTCAAAAATTCTCTTGTCCTGAAGATGTATTAAAATTAAGCACATGGAGCATCAGGTGATTAACAACACACTCATATTGGTTCTTATGTATCGTTGATTGATTATTACAACGAATGCCATTTTTTCAGTCTTAGGTATGGTAAGTAGCAGCCAAAGAAAAGCCCTTTAATGAATAACCCTCTGAGAACTGACATTGTTAAGTAAAGTCATGCAAAGGGATACATTGATTACAGAAGCACCGCATGGTTCATGAGAGTTTTTAAATTCATACTTTTCTAACATCCTGCAGTGGTTAGCTGTGCTGCAAGGCTAACACTAGCCTATACTTAAATATTTACAGATAAAGCTTTAATTTCAGCTGGGATTTTATTATTTATATCCTCTTCTATACAAGCCCAAGAGCCAACAACACTTTTATTAGCATGTTATGATAAATCAAATTTTATTTACTGTAAATTGTGTAAATTCACTAAGTTAGTTAATGTCTTCGGCCCCATGTGAGGTGGACTGCAATGTATGTAAACCCACATTTTCCCTTCCTGTGCAGTAATAATGTAGTTGCCCCATGACAAATTTCCTCCACCCTTTCTATTGTAACACTTAAATGTTTTAGGCTATAAATCAAATAGTAATACCAGATGAAGATAATCATAAGTATAATAATAAATAAATACTGTTTTAAACAATGCTCCCATTTAGTACATAAAAAAGCTATCCAAACCAATCCCACACTTTATGAAAAATAAACTGGATAAAAAACATGAATAACCACATTTTATTTCCTTGTTTTAATATTAATTGAAACAGAATCACTATTATGGATTACTATAGGACCTGTACAATCAAGCCATTACCTAAATAGCATCTGTCTAACAGCATGAGTTGGTTAGTAGAGCTCAAAAACCCACACAATATATTCAGATATAAAGAAACTCAAGAACTGATTAGAAGCACAGTCACTGACAGCTATCAGCCTGTAAAGGGTTACAAAGGGCACTTCTGAGGCTTTTGGGACTCCAGCAAAGTACAGATAGAATCATTATCTACAGACAGGTCTCAAAAGAACGATGAACATCTGAAACACTAAGGCACCGCCCATACAAAGACGGGTTTGGCTGAATCTGACAAATGTTTTAATTTTATAAGGGGTCCCGTCCAGACAAAGCAGCCACGAAACTGACAACATTTGAAATTGTCTCCTAGAGTGGGAAAGTCTGAAGCCGCTCGCCACCGCGGCGTTGTCTGTACATTCCCAGAGCGTTACGGCACTGGACACCCCTACCCGCATTACAGGCTACAAACTGCCATGTTTACATACGTAAGCCAACACAGACCGGCCTCTTCCTTAACACGTATTACCTATCTCAAAAAACAACAGTGGCAGACTTCAGAGTTGTGGTTGTGTTTCAGACACTATCCAATTAATTTTGGATTTTACACCAACACAACTCTTTGTGTGAACCGCCTTGTAATTGTTCCTCACAATCACCACTTTCCTCTCTCCTGCGTTCGTTTTTTTTTCATCCTGCTCTTCTTTTTTTTTCTTTGCTTCTGTGGCAACATTACTGCCATCCTGAGAAAACAGCAAAAATGTAAGAAATGCATAAGGCCTAAATACCTTTGCACAACTGGTTTACTGTTCTTGTTGATCCTTCGAAGCAATTAAGAACAGATCTTTCATTTACAGTTTAATTTGTACAGCATCTTTTAATCTATAAAGTCTCATAAAAGATTAATAAATCCTTCTCAGTATTACTTAAATAGATTTGTGTAATGTGTGATAAAACTCTTCTCCTTGCCATTTTTCAGAAGAGTTTCCATCGACGCCAATACATCGTGACTATACTACATCTAACTTTAAATGTTTTTTGAGAAGCCTGCAGTTTGCATTGAAACCTGCTGTGCCTACACATAATTGAGGTGTAATGATAATAGTTCTTACTGGGAACAATAGCCGGCAATTGTTCAACACAAACAGAGCTAAGATTAGATCACGCAGTTGAAGATAAAAGTTCAGGTTATGTAAATGTGCCACATTTGGAGAGAACTCTGTAAGCAATTGCGGTCCTGTATATAAACTTTTCAGAGATGACAGACTCTTTGCATAAATTCATCTGCTTTTACTGTGTGGTTTATGGTCTGCTCAATTATTCTTCAGATCTGTTGTGTCTTTCATTCCCAGGGGCTATTATAATGCTTTTGTTGAAGAGATACCTGAATACAAATTGATTACTTACAAGTGTAATTGTCAATGTTGAATTTTAAGCATACCTACTTGAATTATAAACATCTTTGAGAGAGCCATGTTTATTATATGAATTTCATGAGGTTTTGGATTTTTTTTTTTTTTTTTTGTCCTGTTGGCATTGGTGTCAATAGGGATGTACAGCAAAATAGCAAATCTGTCGTTCAGGCTACGGATGCTTTCCAAAGCAGAGGTAAACGTTGGAGGAAGGGGTGAGCTTAGAAATCTGGCTGAGAAGAGCAGAATGGAATCACTATCCATCCAAACAATCCAGTATTATCTTCTCTTTTGATAGAATTCACAAAGGTGCAGCATTTGTGCCATCTCTGGGATGATTTCAATACAGTTATCTCACTATCTTGGCTTGGATCTCTGTAAGGTTCTGATTGGATGATTATCCTGCTGTGCTCTTTGTGAAATTTGCATTTTCTTTATATAAACCCTTCCCCTTGTCATAAATCTTACACATGGGGCTATTTTTGCACACATAATTATCTAAACTGAGACTTTTGCAGAAAGATAACTGAAACGCGGAAAATAAGTTCCTTTGGTTGTGACACAGATTGCCAACAGACACAACTATGCACACAGAGAAAGGATTTAAAAGCATCTTAAAAGCATTTGGAGAGCAGGCAAGGATAGGTTTTTCAGTTAGTTGTTTAATTAAAAGGTGAACAATGTAGCTTTGTAAAATATACAACAAAAGAGCTACATACAATTGCTGTATATAATGGCGCATCTTTTTTCAGATCAAAGAGAATAAAAACAGGTATTGTTAAGGGAAGAAAATGTGCCTCCACCCATACATTTCTAGGAGTTTTTTTTTATGATTTTACCCAATATTTTCTAATGGGAAAAGTCTGCATCAGCCTGCACCTAGAATCAGAATCAACATTTATTGGGCAAGACTGTGTGCACACACAAACATTTTTTACTTTGGCTTCATGAGCTCCCAGATTTCAGACGCCACTTGGGGGATAGTCAGCAGGGAGTAGAGACTCAAGTGTGAAGGGAACATACTCAACCCAACCTTAGTCATGGCAAACATGTTTTTTTTTTTATTATTATTCTTATTATTTATTTATTTGTTGCCAGAAACCAATGAAAAATCATTGGTGGAACCCCTGCTGACAGCCATTTAAGGAAAAATAAAATGTGCTTAACATTATCTCTAAATCCAGTCCAAACATAAGTATTTAGGTAGAAATAATAAAGTTTTCATGATAAACATTTAAACAATATTTAAAGTCGATCCAAACCCCACAAGAAGAAAAATAAAACATTTCTTCCAATTGCTCACTGTATTATATTCACTTTTCCAATCACATTTTGACTGGAGTTATGCACTTGTAGGATGGATTCTTTCAAGCATTATAAATTCCATCCCAATCCTTTCAGAAGGGAGTGAGAAAAACACATCAAGAATGTCTTATTGTCATTGCGTATTGCCACGGCAAAATTTTTTTGTTTGTTTTTTTTAGACATACAAGATGCACACACACGAACAATATATACAGGTAGGCACAACAGACAGAACTGTACAATGAAAAATAAGTTAGAGTGTGCAAATATGCATTCACAGCAGTGTTATTGTGACGTGTAACAGAGCTAGTCTTCTCAGCAGGGGGCGATAACTTTTGCAAAGAATCTGTTTCTATATATATATATATATATATATATATATATATATATATATATATATATATATATATATATATACATTTTTTATTATTTTTATTTTGGGTATATGTTTTAACAGTATTATTTTCCATTCACTTTTTTATTTGTGGTAATACCTGCTCTACTATACCCAATCCTTTCAAATCTCAGTTCCTGCACTTTATTCTCCTCAAAACCATCACTTGCCACAATTTCAAAAAAGAAAATTTCAATACAGACTGCAAAAACAATGATGGTCCCGTCATTTTTATGTGTTGCAGTCATGACGCAGAGGCTCAAATTGATGACATAACTCGTGCTGTCCCAATTCTCCAATGTTGCACACTTGTAACCTGTGCACTCAAACCCTTAAGTGCACTTCCACCAGGTGCACACTTCATAGAGGGGTGTAGTGTGAGTACTGGGGCAAGGCCAAGTTCCCCAGAGTCCTGCTAATGACCTGATTATTTGATTCACGTGTGTTGAAGCAGACACACATATAAAAGCTGCTGGACACCAGACCTCAAGGACTGGAACTGAAGACCCCTGGTGTAAACCAAAGACATAATACTGACACATATTAGATAAAGTAAATGAAGAAATAAATATAAAGTGACCGACAAAACACAGAGATCAATGGACGACACAAGGAGGTTTCTTTATATTTCTCAGGGCTCCAAATGAGACACAATGTAAATGTCCATGAGAAAAATCACTGTAGCCAACAAAGAAATCAAAATTTAAATAAATTAATAAACTAATATCTATTTAAGCATATCTCGAGATAAGAACAAAAAAACAATGGACGAACAGAAAAACAAATATAAGGACTAAAGAAATAACACACAACTACTTCTACTGGATAATCACACTGTGGTCCTAATACACAACTAATTAAGCTCTAATGGTTTTTCATAAAATGTGCTCAAACAGACGGGGAGGAAAGGGCTTTGAGCTCAATCATCTCACACCTGTTCACATCCCCTTTCACAGCAGGCAATACGATGGGATTTCCCACCTGCTATCTGATTGCACACATCCCTCATGCCCGGCTTGCTCTTGATCAGAGGTGGGTAGAGTAGCCAAAAAAAAACGTACTCAAGAAAGAGCAGCAACACTTCAACATATTTTTACCCAAGTAAAAGTCAAAAGTGGTGAGCCAAGAAATTACTCAAGTAAGAGTGAAAAATTATTTAGTAAGAAGGCTACTCAAGTACTGAGTAACTAATCATAACAGATTTAATATAGAGTCAGACAAAAATTTAGGGTTGTGGTGTGTGCAAATTCTTGTATTTAAAGACAAAAATGAAAGAAAAACATATACAAAGAATAACACAAATGCAAAATAAATTCAGGCAGAAGAAACTTTTCTAAATAATTTGTTTCAAAATTAAACTTGAAAACAATACCCACAACGGTTATTGTATACAGAATGTTGGAACAGTACAAAGTACTTCCAGTGACAATATCCACTGTTTAGTGTGTGTTTATTTGACCTCCAAATGACTCAATGAGTTCAGCAGATAGAAAATAACATTAAAATAACAATGCTTGTGTACTAATAGGAAGGCAAGGCAAGACACATTTATTTGTATAGCACATTTCAGTACAGTGACAATGCAAAGTGCTTTACATGAAATATAAATAAAATACAGGGAGGAAAAAACCAGAATAAAGCAAGTAGGAATTCAATGTAGAAACAAAATAGAAGATGGAAAAAAAGCAAACATTAAAAACAGTTGGACTACAAAGTTGAACTAATGATGTTTCAGTAAAACAGTTTAACTAGAACAGTCGAAGGCAATCCTAAACAAATGTGTTTTTAATCTTAATTTAAAGGAACTCAAGAAGTCTCGCTTTAACATAAACTCCAGGTTTGTTTCTGTCTGATGCATTTTTGGTTAAAACAAGTATGTTCTTTATTCATGAAATTACTCGCTGCAGGTAGAGTAGGCAGAAGTTTTACTCAAGTAAGAGTAGTATTACTTGAATACTAAAATGACTCAAGTAAGAGTACAGTGCAGTAATACTACTCCTAAAAGTACATTTTGCTCAAAAAGGCACTCAAGTAAATGTTAGTGAGTAAATGTAACTAGTTACTACCGACCTCTGATCTAAATCCAAGCATCGGTCTGTCTTGGGGTATCTAGATCACTCTTGATCAGATGTCAGTTTACTCAAACACAATACGAGAGTCATTGCAGGGTGCAGGAACAAAGTTATCTGCTCATGAAATTTTCAGCCAGAAAAAACAGGCGATGCTGATGAAAACAAAGCAAAGGGTTCCTTTCTTCTGGACGGACCAGTCAGTCTTGGGGAAGTTACGGGTCTTTGATATTAGAACAAAAATTCAAGATGATGTGTTGGCAGGCTTCATATTAAACCTTGAGAAGGAAAGCCTCAAGTAACCTTCAAAGAGGAGAAGAGATGTTTTTTTTTATTCAAGGCCCTAGAAAACGCTTTAAGATTCTTTAATCACAAATATAGCGTTTTAAGAATAAATTCAAACATGAAAATCGTAATAAACACATCCCTTAATAAAAGCACGGTAATTTAAAACTGGGCTGCACAGTTGGTAGCACCGTTGCCTTGGAGGAAGAACGTCCTAGGGATCCCAGCCGGCATGAGTGGCTTCTCTCAGGGTTTTCTGGTTTTCTGCCACAATCCCAAAACATGACTGTTAGGTTAATTGGTCAATCTAAATTGCTCTTGGTTATGAGTGTGTGCGCATGGTTGTTTGTTTCTGTGTGTGTCTCTATGTTGCCCTGTGAGGGACTGGTGACCTGTCCAGGGTTTGGCCCGCTTCTCACCCAATGGCTGCTCGAGATAGGTTCCGTGACCCCGGAGGGATAAGCATGTATAGACGATGGAGGGCTGGATTTAAAAGTGTGAGACAATCATTATGAAAAATCAAAGCTAAGAAATACAGGAATTAATTCTGTTATTAAAAAAAATACAGCCTGTGTGCCTGACAGAAACTCCAGCCGGAGGCTTATCAAAGCCTCAAGGTCTGACGTCGGTTCTACCCCTGAATGTAATCGTTGACATGTCAATTCCTCAAGGGTAGATGCTCCACATATAGAGATAACTGTGTGAAGAAAACATGGAAATCTCTTGATTCGTGTCAGGTGAGTCACAGCTGGATATTACACTTCTCTCCTTTAATCAACAGGTATCAGGAAGATGGAGTCATATTTTGAGTAACATAGTGCAGTTTACGTGTAAGGAACGTTAAAGCACACAGTGGCATAGCAAGCAAACTCTTCAGATTTCAACCAAAGTGAGATTTGGTTGAAAAAAATAAAAATAAAGTCGTATACATCAAGACTCATGGACTTGATCTGTACAACTATTTGGGAATGTTGGAATTTAATGGATGAGGAGTAAAGTTTTTTTTTTTTTTTACTTATTTCTTATTTTTCAACATTTTCCAACATGCATACACAACACAATGCAAAGGGCTTTACAGGACATCATGGGAAAGATAATCACAAACCTTTCTGTTTTTTCTTAAAGAGAAAACCTTATATAGGACATTTTTGACCAATCTGTATAATCTGATCCAATCTGTATAATATGATTGAACTTGACTTTGTAAAGTGCCTTGATTTGGCGCTATATAAATAAAATTGAATTGAATTGGATTGAATAATATGTAAAAAATATAACATGCTAAATTAAAACACTAACTTAGATTTAAATGCCAATTACTACAGTTCCCCACTTTAATGACCCGTCGGTGATCAGTGAAAACAATTCATTCATCAGAGTCGACGTTTCAAAGACTTAAAGCTCTCAGAAAAAACTGAGGTCAACTGTGTATTAATTTTGATACAGTTTGGTTCAAGATTCCAGATTAAATACTTCTATTTTTCTCTGCTCTTCAATCCGGACTTTTTTGTGGAGTCTTCTTTATAAACGAAACATTTTTGTGTCTTTAGACAAAGGACTTATTGAATATTTCTGTCAAAGGGACCAAGCTAAACTACAGGAATCAACAAAATGACGAGACACGATGACATCACAAATTGCTTGAGCTGATATTAAAAGTTGGCCTGAGGCTGAAGAGGAAATGAGCAATGGCTGATTAAGCTAATGGCTGGGGTAGCCCCCAAAGGCCATTAGGAACAATTCTGTCAAAGGCAAACAGAGAGGAAGCATTTCAGAAGTGCTTACAGGCAAGACTGTGAGGAAGAAAATAGCCTTAATAAAAAAAAAAAAACACCTGATACAGACAACCTGCTTAAAAAAGGGATTAAAGTAGCTAACGGTTTATTTGAGAGATATGTGCTTTACATGTATTTCTTTTGCTTAAAACTAGACTCCTTAATAACACAACAGAAATTCATTCACTCTGGCTGCTTTACTTTATCTGACACTCTTTCTTACGAAAATGTAATAAACCTGATTTTTTTTTTTTCTTATTGTATTTCCACAAAAATCGGGAGAAAAGCTGAAGTCTCAAAGTGTGCAGGACGGACTGAAAAGGAGATCTGCTGATGCAAGTAGGAATAATCACTTTGCAAGTTTACAATCTTATTACACTTCAGATGCTTCATCACTCCTTTTATATGTATCTCCTTCATTGAGCACAAACAACTCTAAGTGGATAAAAAGCAAAACCATAAACCAGAGGAAAAACTGAAATCCAAGGCAGATATATTGCATTGAATGTTTCTAAATGTCTGTTTGATGCCAGGAAAACAACGCAGATGGAAGTGTGAAAATGTGTCGCTGTCGGACAAAAACATCATGTCTCTTAAAAAATGGAACCTTTCGAGAAACGAAAACATTTTTTTTTTTTTTACTAAATGTGAATTTATAATGTTTGGAGAAATTGACATGCTATTTCTGACGTGTTAAGATACATATTCATCCATGACGCCACGGGGAGATGTGAACAGTGATCTGCTGTGTTTATTCTCACAACAAAACAAAAGTGGGGACACAAGGCTTTTGCCCTACAGCGACATTATGCTAAATTCTGTTATCGGTCAGGCAGGACTTGGGCTGCCCTATCAAAATCAATGACTCTCCAGACCTTTTGAACATCGGCGGACTGCCCCAGTTTTGGAAAATCTCATTTAAGCGGGAAGCCGAGCAATCATTTACTGTGCCATTAGTATTTTTAACTTGTGATTTTACTGCATCTTATGTGGTCACCCTGCCAGTCCGTTGTTGGCGCAGGGATTGAATTTGTAATAGGTTGTTTACTTACGAGTCCTTTATACATAGTTGTTTCTGCATCTCTGCCATTGATTTACTGCTGATAAAAAGAATCACTATCAGGGTTTTTATCTTCTCATCAGCTGCATGACTTTATGCAAGTGAGGGGTTTTCACCTCATTATGTTCACCTGGAGCAAGGCTCTGTGTTTGTATATCTTGCCAAATTTACTCCATAGGAATCCAAAGTTTTAGCCTTTTTTCCCCCTTTTTTTCCACAGATCACACTGATGCTCTGAAGTCGGATGATGTTTTTTTTTTCCTCGCTTTTTTATGAGTCACTCTGAGACTTTTGTAAAAGTATTTTATAATCCTATGAGCTGTTGGTGGCACTTTTTCCTCCTTCTACTAATTGCTAAATATGACGCAGGTACTTTCCTTTGATGGCATTACCAACACACTCTGCATCTGAAGTGCATCACACTCTCACTTTCTGATGGTCCCTCCAGCACCCTGCCTACATGCACTGTTAGGAGGTGCCAACAGATGTCCAGAGGTCCAGCTTAGAGCCTTGTTCCCCAGGGAGTACACAACAGTTTCTATGTGCAAAGAGCATGGGATAGTTTTATTTTTTAATGTCAGCTTGTGTCAGTCATCCACTTGGTGAGATTGGTTTTGCTCACCATCCACCTTATGGCCAAATTTTGATTGATTTATTTATGTCATGGCTGCTGGTCTTTGTTTGTGAAAGGGGCAATAACCAAGATAGCTTTTAAAAGATTCAACAAACGAAAATGAGCGGAAAAGGGATGGCAATCCACAAGAAGCGCAATAAAAACTCTAACTGCACTGCAAAAACGGAACTAAAAATAAGTCAAATTCTCTTGAAATGAGTGTCATTTCATTTTGTCCTTGATTTGAGCAGGTAAATAAGATGAACAGCCAATGGAATGAGTAGTTTGACCCCTAAAATAAGATGATTTGATATTCTGCCCTCTAAATAAAATGATGGAGATGATATGTTCCTATTTTAAGTGCAAAAATCTCATTCCACTGGCAAATCATCTTATTTATGTGCTCAAATCAAGGACAAATACACTCATTGCAAGAAAACTTGACTTTCTTTTAGTTCCGTTTTTTTGCAGTATGTTCCATACCTTTGTTTGTTTCAAATGTCGTTTTTGAAAGTTTTCAGTTATATTTTTCTAGAAACCGTAGACCTGCCTCTGATACTATACAGCAAGGCTGGATGTGCTAAGAACATGCCGCCTTTGAAGCTCAAACCACCATAAAAGAAAAGCCAGTGTACCCTGCTGAATGTCGGTCGAGTATTAGGGACTGTAATCACAGCGGAGTGGACTGTCTCTGCTAAGTTCAGAGCAAGTGGGAGAGAGTCAGAGCCACCGTGTGCTGTAGTTACATGACTGAAGGACTGAGGGCACTTTGATCCCAGACAAAGACAAATTGGTCTAATTAAAGCAAGTGGCAACTGTTGCAACACAAGAAGGAATCCAAAAGAAGTCCCACTTTCATTTTAGATGGATTGGATAGATAGAAGGATTCATAGATAGATGTCTACATCGGTCTTCGCCTGCTCTCTGTTTACCAAAGGGAATTCGGCTCTTGCTTCTCCAATCACGTCCTAATTAGAGCACTATGTCTTTGTCCATAGCTGCAAGAGCTGGCAGCCATCTGTCAGCTCTTGCAGCTTTAACCATCAAAGCCTGGTCCACCACGCATTCTTAATTCAGACTAAAGCCACGAGCTGTGATTACGCTAAAAAGGTGGCAGCTATTTCCTTGAAATTAAACACTGCGTAGCGTGTGTTGCTGAAAAAAAATCATCTGGTACGTCAACATGATGTCAGATATTATCACGGTTAATCTGAAAACCTGACTCACCAAAACGTCTGCCTGTAAACCTATGAATAAGACATGAATTGCTTTTGGGAATGGAACCATTATTTCTCAGCAGCACTCTTTTTTTTTTTCCTTCTTCCCCTCCCTTACACTTATTTCTTCACGTCTTCCTGAATTACGATGCATTCACGTCCCGCAGAACAAACAAATCACTCCCCTGCCCTCATGTTTCTCTCTAACTGCTCGCCCGAGTCGCTTTGCCTGGCTCGTTCTTTCTTTCTGCTTCAGTCTCTCTCTCCCCCCCCCCCCAACACACGCTTAGTCGCTCTCTGCCAGTATGAGTTAATGAAATTGCAAATGCCAGGCCGCAATTTGGTCTGGAATCAATCAGTGCAGATGTGATGAGTTTGACTTGATTACATATAAAATTCTGATTTAATGCTTGGCTGGGGGCTTGTGGATTTATTCTGGCTACCACTGACAGGACTTTGAACAGTCCGGATGGTCACGCTGTTCTTGTGACTTCTTGAATTGTTTGCTGTTTTGTTGAGCAACTGGCACTAATGGGCCGTTGCAATTATGAATGGCCGTCCCAATTCATCCGCAACAGTTCAACAGTTGTGTGAATATTTCCGGCCATTGTTGCACAGCTTTCACAAGACTCAAACGGGAAGCTGGATTGCAAACATATTAGATTTTTTTTTGTAAGAAACTTTTTTTTTTAGTGTCTTTGATTAGTAAATGAATGACAAATTTGAGATAAAAGTGTGAAAGTAACTCAATGCTAATTTAAAGAATATAGAGTTGGGTTTTGATGCTATTAATAGTAACAGTCCTGAGCCAACAAAGGATGTTATTGTTCCTAACTGCGCTCAATTAGGCCTGGAAAACACAAAAGCTCCTTGGAGACACTGAATGTTTTCAAGAAATGTCTTGGGATACTCTAGAACACTAAAACATCTGAGTTAACAGAATAATGAAGCCCCGTGTAACCTTATTCAAAGCAACAGGCAGTGCTCCTTTTGTTTCCAAGCCATGACTTTTCAAAGTGTTGGCCTTCTTCCTTGTAATTAAGAGAAACATGCCGGCGTGACTGGTAGTCCTCCAAAACAGTTAAAGAAGGGTCATTGGGGGCTGCCTTTGCTCGAAGCAGTCACCATTAAAATGCCTTTTTTGTACATTTATCAATTATCTTAATGAAATGCCTTTAAACCATAGCAAAGGTATGGCATTTTTAGTCTCACCTATTCTTAGTAAGTCTTGATAGCAATAACAGTACATGCGTCACTGCAGATGGCTGAGCCTGATCCTGTTTCTGTTTGAATGTCAGTCGTTTCTTTCCGGAGTCGTCACAAACTTTCTGCTAAGTCACTGACTCAGGGAAGTCTTCTTTGGATGCATATTTACAAACTGTCAAGAAATAATCAATGAAATTTGACATGAAACATTATTTTAATCAAGGTGGACTTTATGTAACTGAATGTGTCTGTTTGACTGGATTGTTTTAAGATGTTTATCTGTCTAACTGCGTTTGATAGATATTTATACAGTTTTATGTGTTGGTCTTCTTGAATGCTTTGAGATAACATTTATTGTGAGCCCACGATTAAACAGAAGGGAACTGCTCAAGGGGCTGTGAAACTCTGCAAAGGACGCCCAAAGAAGAAAGCACGGTACATGCATGAAGGAACGCTTTCTCGTTATGCTCCAAAGGTTTTCTCAGCTTCCAGTTTTAGATTCTACAAGTGTCGAATTAAAACTGGCATTAAGTCAAATAAAAATAACCGTTTTTTTTTAAAAAAAAGAAAAAAATCACTGATGGCACAAATATTTGTTCCACTGCTTGTACCTACATCAAAGCACTGACCGTTCTCCTATGACATGTTACAATGTCGGATAATACAAAAAAAGAGGAGTTTTTCACCATTTCTCCTTGGATTCTTGTGATCTTTCTAGTTCCTTTCACATGCTTTCTTTCTCTTTCGCTCATCCAAAGATTTTCTGTAGGTTCTAGGTACTGAAATGCCCGTGGTAGAAGGTTGATTTGGAGTCTGGTGAACTTTTTCTGCGTTGGTTTTGCCACATGTGAATCGTGTGAATCATCCTGATGATTCTGTCAACAAGATTTTCTGAATTTCATGATGCTATCCCCCCCCCCAAAAAGTTCCCAGGGTCTTTGAAAGAGACAGACCCACAGCATCACTGATCCTCCACCATATTTAAAAGTGAGCCTGAGGTGCTTTTTATCTCATAGTCCTTCATTTCACAGCAAATACACCAGGACAGTTTGTTGCCCAGAAGCTAAATTATAGTCTCACCTGACAAAAGCTTCCATTTAAAGTCCCTGTAGTCTGGTAGTAAACTAAACACTTTTACATTTGCAATGGTAGGATAGAAACAACTGATGTGTTGTTTTAGACACTAGGATGTTCCCAATGTCTAAAGGTTGTTTGGGTCACTTGGTTACCTTAATATTCCACTCTGCCCTTCTCTAACAGTAAGTTTAGGAGATTTATTTTGTCTGCCTTGCCATCCTGCTTCACTACGTGTGTTGGCTAGACTGACTTGGGTCCTGATCCAGCCTAGTGACAAAAAGCTGCTTCTGTGTCATTTAATATTTTATACAGGGAGGTCATGGATTACTAATTATGAGCTCACTTTTAAATTTAAAGAAGTAAAGCATAAATGAAAAAAAAAAATTATATTAATTTGGAAAGTATAGTTGTGGGTACCAACATTACTCTGATGGTATGTTTTGTTTTGTTGGTTTCTTAAAAAGGGGGGTTATTTTACCACTGCGTAAATATACTTAAATTAAAAGCTGTATTTTTCTGAAAAAGAAAATATCTGTGAGCAAATGGAGATGGGTTTATTTTATGGCTTTTGTTGCCACACTGTACTCATTATTGCATTCTCAGCTATAACGGCGTGTACTTCTTGATATTCTTTTACAATCACATATTACAGCTCTATACAAAATATTCTCCAAAGCTGTTAAAACAAACACATCCACTCATCCTAAAAGGACAAAGTAATCAGCGGTTCATTGTGCATTCCCAGAATTAACCTCAGAAATGTTTCCTGGACTGATTCTTTTATTTATCAGACAGACGTCACTGCTGGGGGCTACGATAACTGCATCTGCCAGGCCGTGAGTTGAGCGGCTTTGAATAAAAGAAAAAAACAAAAAGAACATAAATTGAGCACACCCTCCCTTGTTTCTATCCGGCCAGATAGGAATCAGATTTGAATGGGTTTTAATAGGCTTCTATGCAACAGAAACATTATAGCAGAGTTCCAAGGATAAGAAATAAAACTGACAAATAACTAAAGATTGGACTCTTATTTATGGGTTATGAGAAGAACCTCATTCTGTTTTTTCAGTCTTATGCTTGACAACATAAAACAGATTAACTGCTATCACTTAGGTTTTCAAACACGGCGCTGAAGATATAAAATGAGTAAAATGCCATCAGCCACCCACTTCTCCTATTGACTTCAGGAATAAATAACGAGACCTTAATATACTAAACAAACTTCAAATGTGCTTAGAAACACTATTAGACTATCTAGATTGGTAATAAAGGGATCATCCTTCATATAGAGCTGCCTCTGCTGAGCCTTTTGACTCATACTTATCTATTCCACAGTGGTCGCGCACAATAACTACTTGCAGAATAAATGCAGCATAAGTCGTCACTCACCACTTTTTCTTATCAAATCCAGCGCAGCTGTGCCTACAGATAATGGGCAAAATGATACAGAACGTGTCCCTTTCACATGGGTCGGATCAGCCAGATGAGGCGCTGGTTCAATGTCTGACCCATGTGTTGTACTGTATCAAGGCAAGGCAATGGGTGGTAGGAATAAGCAACACCAACAAGCTTTTTTTTTTTTTTTTTTTTTTTTTAAACTTATGAGCTTTAAAGCTTTTTCTGGTGAAGTCAATATAATATGACGTTAAGTCATGTACAGTGCTTTTAAAAAGGCTCATCCAACATGAAGGTTTTTACATTTCACATGTTACAACCACAAATGTAAAGCTATATATATATATATATATAACATAGATATATATATAATATATAGATTATATATAGTGCGTATCTGATATAGATATCAGATAGGATTAAATTTATGTTGTTTATGTGCCGTATTCTGGAAGTAATCCACAAAGGGAATTTCTAAATGGTTACATATTTTTTTTTTTTTAGAGGATACATAATAAAAATGACACACACACACACACACACAAAACATATATATATATCTCACATTATTTAATAGCGATTAATAGATAATTATCTATATATATATATATTAGGGCTAGGCAAACTCCAGAATGAATTCCAAAGTGTGTTAAAAGAGGCACTTTTATTTTAATGTTCTGCTGCCATATGAACAAAGTGTTGTAACATTTTGTAGGCACGTATCTTATTTTATACTGGATATTTTCAACCCATCTATTGAATTTAGTGGCACTAGTTGATCTTTTCTTCATAAGAGAACAGCAAGCACTGCAGCCAAAATATGGCCTTTTTTGACCTGCTGTATATTATCGAGTCCCTAAGCTTGATCTATCATGAAACTGTTGACCTTTTGGGTTTTGTGTTTTTTATTTTATTATTACAATTAAATAATAATAATAATAATAATAATAACAATAATGTTATGTTCAGTGTTTTTTCGCTAATCCACCTCTTATATATTTCAATCCTTATGTAATTTTGTCTGTGTTGTGTGCACCTGCCTGTTGCTTTAATCCTATAAATTTCCCCGTTGTGGGATAAAAAAAGGATTAGCTAATTTTATCTTATCTTAAATAACACTTTTTAATATATGTACTGGGTTCTTTCAAGGTCTTAATTACATGTTGTGTGTGGGCTCTAGTAACATATGATAGATAATATCTACTTTGAAAGTTAACATGAACTGCTGCTGAAGATGAACACTGATCTACCTGGATGTTCCATGGAGGACTGAAACGCCTCAGTCAGAGACGTCCGTGGGTCTGTCGGGGCAATGACAGAAGTTTCGTCTCCTCTCTCCGTTTCTGTGGCTCGACGTTTTCATGTTTTTTCACGTGCTTAGATAAATTTGTTGTGTTTCCACTGAAATGAACCGGCTTTTTACAAAACATACAGCTTGATTTCATTTACGGTATTAAAATAAAGCCAAACGGTGCTACTTCCCCTGTTCATGTTTTTCCGCTGCTGCGGTCTCTCTCAGCTGTTTGTGTGTTAAGTTTGTGTGAGAGCTGAGTGGGCGGGCCAGGCTGAGCCTGCGTGCTGATTGGCTGGCGCCGCTGAGCCATGTACGAGAGGGGAGGGGGAGCACCAGAGTGCTGCCGCGACAGCGCGCTGCAGTCAGCGCGCGTGCTGACTGACACTGACTGAAAGCATGTAAGCAACATGCTTTAATGCGCGATAAAATAAATATCGCCGTTAATAGTCTAATGAATTAACGCGAAATTAACGCGTTAACTTGCCCAGCCCTAATATATATATATATATATATATATATATATATATATATAGAGAGAGAGAGAGATAGATAGATAGATAGATAGATAGATAGATAGATAGATAGATAGATAGATAGATAGATAGATAGATAGATAGATAGATAGATAGATAGATAGATAGATAGATAGATAGATAGAGATATGTTCAAAGTAATTGGATAATTTTACCAACACACACCGTTTTACTGGATGTGATATTAACGTTTGGAGTGGCCCAGACAGAATCCCACTTTGAATCTGATGATCTGTGGAGGGTGCAAAAGATTAGGGTGATGGCAAGGATAGGTTTTTCGATTTCTGGAAGATAACAAACAGCTGGGTATCAGGTCTGCGCTGTATAGCCAACTGCGGGGAAGGCAGTCCAGCTGACCACATTCACAGAGATGGCTTAGAGCTGACCAGCTGGAATCAGCTACACCACTGTTTTTTCTGGCTAATGCTCCTCCCTAGATAACAGGATGGAATATTAACAGACGCAAGTACACATGCAACATGTTCATCAGCAAGTACAGTGCCTTACAAAAGCATCCATTACCCCTTGAGCCGTTTCTCGTTTTGTCACATTAAAACAGCAGAATCTGTTTTTACCTTTTAAAATGAGACTTGACAAGCAGCATTCACTCCTCCACAGTGGACAGTCGTCTGCATTGTTTATGGCTTCGCAGAAATCCCTCATACCGAGCATGCATGTAGCAACTATGGAGAGGAAAACTCCCCTTTAACAGGAAGAAACCTACATCAGAACCCGGCTCACTGTGGACGGTCATCTGCCTCGACCGACTGGGGTTTGAGAAGACACATACCCCTTTTGATTTAGGTATGGACTTTGACTGGTTCATTCCAACATATTTCTATGTTTTGATGTAAACCAGTGGTCTCAGACACAAATCCTTGAGGGCCGATGTTTTGCAACTTTTAGATGTGTCCCTTTTCCTACACATTTGAATCCAATGGCTAAGGTACCTCGCCAGCATGCAGTCGAGCTCTGCAGACCTCTGCCAATGAGCTCATATTGGAGTCAGGTGTGTTGAAGCAGAGATGCCTCTAAAACCTGCAGGACACTGGCCCTGAAGGACTGAAGTTTGAGACCACTTATCTAGAACATTTTGTAACGCTGGCCGTACGTTTAGCGTGTTTTTTTCTGCTGGAAGGTGAACTTTCAGTCCAGACTGAAGTCTTTTAACAAGTTTTGTTCAAGATTGATTCGTATTTAACTCCTTTTCATCTTCCGATCGACTCTGGTCAGCTTTCCAGTTCCTGGTGATGAGAAGCATTCCCACAGCATGATGCGGCCATTACCTTGTACCATGGTGGGGATGGTATGTTTAGCGTGTTCACATGTCTGTGCCCTGTTCATGCTTTTTGGTAAACAAAACAAAAAAAGCAAAGGGGACTTTCCTGCCTTTTTTTCCAAACCATAATTCTTCCTGCCATTCTTTCATAGAGGCTAGATTTGTGGAGTGCATGACTAATAGTTGCTCTTGACAAATTTTGCCACCTCCGCTGTGAATCCTCACAGATCTTCCAAAGATACTATGCACCCCTGAACTTTATCTTAGCACCCATAAAGAGAACCACAATACACAAAAAAGATGCAAATCAAAACCTACAATTTGCCAAATATGTTTTTTTTTAGATTGAATAAGTAACAGGTCCAAATGAACTTATAAAAAAAATGCTGAATAAATTGCATCCTACTGTAATTAGTCTCAATTCTGCACCCACATCTTAACACGGATCTTTGAATTTTGAATAGCTTTTAAAGCGACTGCCCAGTGTTTTTATTCCTTTCTTTTCTGGGCAGCTGCACTCCAGCAGATCGGCTCTCTCAGCCTTGCATTATTCAGAGTGAATTGGGCTCTTTTCAGGTCAACAAAGTTTTTTTAGAAATAGGAGCTGATTACAACAATACCACATTAAAACACTGCAGACGGCTTAATTTTTAGCAAAACATGAATATCTGAGTGTTTAACTCCTGAAGTCAAAGGTAAAGTGGTGTGCCGTTTACAAGGATTTCCACTTTGAGTGGTAATTTTCAGATTAAACACAAAATAAATAAATATATAAATAAAACAGCTTGACTAAAAAGAAGGACAGTATCCCCTTTCTTAGTTTTTGCTATTAACACTAAAGAAGACGCAAAGCATTTTTAAATATAACCACATTTTTCCTTTTGTCTTGGATGTTCTATATTAATAGTAAATATATGTTAAAATATATTTTAGTTCAACCATGAATTTTTTTTTATCACCCGATTAAACATGTACAGTATGAATATAGTTTAGCTTGTTTAATCTGTCAAATGTTGATTTTTTAATTTGCTCTGTCTGCGGTTGTCATCAGAAGATAAAAATCATATTTACTGTTTATTTACAGATTTAGATTTAAAACGGATTCAAGATACACCCATCATATTTCTCAGGGATTATGGTGATTTCAGGTTTGCTTTGAGGTATAACCTGCATCTTCCTGCTCTTTATCTCTAATGATTTTTTCTTATTGGAAAATGTGCTGCTAGGTTTTTAAAAGAGGCCATAGTTTTAATCCAACAAGCATGTAAGAAATAAGCTTATCTTCATTTATGCTTCAAAGCAGGTCTCTCAGTCCAATACAGCAAATGCGAATTTAAAAAAATATCCATCAAAGAGCATGGTGATGGTCTATTGGTCTATAAGCTGACAATAGGTGAACTCACTGAATAAGGGAAAGATACGACTTTTGAGCTGCTTAGCGCCGATCAGATCAAAAACTGAACAGTGCATCCTTTCAGTAACTGAGGTATTCCTGCTTGTCTGGCACTCCAAAACAGTTATTAGTTTAATAGGAGAAATAATGTGTTGGATAAAGAGTCCCGTAACAATTTAACACACAGTTATAAAGATATAACACGGTTACCGATGTGGCTCTTTTGGTATTGTTGGATAACAATGGTGCTTCAGACAGGCCGGTTGTTGGCATGAAAGAGTGACTATCTGTTCCTGTAAGCTATGTGAGAAAGCCTGCTTCATGACAACGCTTCATTGTGACATGACAATGTGACATGATATGCACTACAGAGCAAATAAATAAAAAACAATCCCACATCAACGGAGCCTAAAGTGAATCTTCCTGCAGTTTAAGAGGCGGCTTTGGACATGTGCACAGCCATTCTAGAACAAGGACCTGCAGCAGAAAAGCTCAAGAGTGCATCTAAAAGATTGCCTTAAAAATGCGTTTTTCAAACAAGTCGGTAAAGAATAAAATGTGGTGCAACGTCATGTATGGAAATCACTGTTAAAATGGCTATTAAAAGTAAAGAAAAAGTAACATGTCCCCTGTTATAATGTAGCATTAGAGAGCAAAAAACCCCAGTTTTGGTACTTAATTTGTTTTTCACTTTTATACAGCCATTTATTTTCTAGCATGATAATGATTTGATATACTGTACAGGAAAAATAGAATCTCACAAGGGGAGCCCTGCTGTTTCTGTCAAGTATCAGAAAAATGAATTTCCCAAAGAGTTTTTACACAAGAGACGAGGTCTCACAGACAGAGGCTGATCTTCAGTGTTCTTATTTCCATCAGATTTGAAACTATTCTTAAAACCCTCAAGATCTTTGAAATTTTGTGCAGAGCTTCTGGATTTAACTGGATCCTATTTTTTTTTTCCTTTCTTTTTAGCGAGCAAGACTCTCACTACTGTATATTATCTGTTCTCTCGACTTGACTCCCAGCCCTCAGTTGTTAAAACGTATTTCCCGGCGAGAAGCACAAATCGCTCCTTACGCCCCCTGCAATCTTTCCCCACACGGCACAGACAGTGTGAGTGTGGCTGTTTAAAAGAACTGTAGCGTGCACAAAGTGATTGCCATGGATGACACTTTATCAGTACCAGCAAATGTGCTCAGTCTTGAAAATTAAAAGAAAAAGATTTTTTTTTACAGCAAACATGCATACATCTGCTATATCTGCTTCATCCATGCAGAGCAGGCTGGTACTGGTGGTACATGGATGACAGGACGGACATAGCCTGGACAGATTGCCAGTCCATCACAGGGCAAAATAGGGACAAACAGCCAATTAACCTACCAAGTATATTTTTGGACTGTGGGAGAAAGATGGAATACAAGAGGGAAAATATGCAAACTCCAAGCAGAAAGGCCCTGGCTGGAATTCTAACCCAGGACCTTTTTGTTTGTACAGAAATAATTTTGTCCCAGTTAATTTCTGTCCCTAAAAAAAAAAAAAAATAAGTTGGTGCACAACAGTCAGTCAAGTTGTTGTTTTAATTGGATTTAGCAGAGCATTGACTTTCTAGTTTGTAAGGTTAGAGCTTTTTTACCTTCTTTTCACCATATGCATCCATTGTTGTGAAATTGCAGATGACTGTTGCTGTAGATCGTGTGTAATACTAATGTGATTAAAACTTACATCCTTTAGAGATGCTTGTAAAACTGCATTGGCTGAAGCTAAGCAGTTAGGTCAGCTGAGAACGAGCTACCATTACAATTAGACTTCAGGAGTGGCACAGGAAAAGAAAAGTACAGAAAAAGTAAGTTAAAGGGTGCTAATTGAACGTATTTGAAAATAATTTTTTGACCTGGTGCCAACCATCAGTGGCAACTTTCACTTAAATTTCTTTAAGTTTTGTACTCAACTACAAACTTCAATATATATTTTAGAAATTTTTTGTTTTGTTTTTTGTTTTTGTGATAGACCAACACAAAGTAGTGCATCATTGTAAAGTCAAAGGAAAATTATACATTGTATCTTTCTTCAAAATGTTTTGCAAATGCAATTCTAAAAAGTGTGGCATTTATTCGGATTCAGACCCATTGCAGTATTAAAAAAAAAGTTGTTTTGTAAAGGTGTCAGTGTGTTAATAGTAAAGAAAGAATTGTAAAGACCAAGAAACACACCAAAGAGATCAAAGATGAAGTTAGAAAAAGTTTTTGTTTTTTTTATTGTCGCTTAACAATTAGATTTTGGATTTTCATGGATGTTTTTCAATCTGGTTGCACTCCACAGATATTGCCTTATTGAAAAGTTCTGGTGGAAGGAGTGAGGAAAAGAAAAGCCAGCCAATACCTTTCATTTTCCAACACACTGGGGTTGCGAGGGGTGTTGGTGCCTATCTCCAGCTGTCAATGGGCGAGAGGCGGGGTACAACCTGGACGGGTCGCCAGTCTGTCACAGGGCAACACAGAGACAAGCAGACAAACACACACTCACATCTAAGGATAATTTAGAGTGGCCAGTTAACCTGACAGTCATGTTTTTGGACTGTGGGAGGAAGTCGGAGTACCCGGAGAGAACCCATGCATACACAGGGAGAACATGCAAACTCCATGCAGAAAGACCTCTGGACTCAAACCCAGGACCTTGTTGCTGCAAGGCAGCAGTGCCACCTACTGCGACACTGTGCAGGCCCAGCCAACCCCAGACAGGTGAAATTATGGACCAAGTCTTATGCAAATAATAAAAAAAAGGGCTCTGGCCGTGACCGATTCACATAGGCCAATTCTATATTTATTAGTGCTAATAAATCAGAAAGACATCCGTAGATTATTGTTGGCATTTATTCTGCAACAGCAAGAACAAAAAGATATGTTGTATTTAACTTTTTTTAAATATGTACAAAATGCTACCTGCTTACAGTAACGAACATAAGCAAATGTTTTTGTTTTGTTTTGGCAAAACAAAAGAGAGATTTACACTTTTAAATGTGTTTTCCTTCTTTTAGAATTTAGTTAAGGGATTGACATTACAGACACAACCTCAACAACTTCAGACCAGTCGCCCTGACCTCACATCTTGTCAAGCTTCTGCTGAGACTGATTCTGACCCATTTTGGGGCCACAGATAAGGAGTTATCACCACCTTTTAACTTTCCCAACCAGTCCCATCCGCAGTTTGATGATAATGTCATCTGCTGCAGAAAGGTCACTCTTACCCGGATGGTAGTGAAGAAAGCCGTCTTTTTTTTTTTTATTTCTTCTTAGCTTAGTGACAAGCAGGTCAAGATGGGCTGTTATCTGTCAGATGGCCCTCAGGATGTCGAGGTGGTGAAGGACCAGCACTGATGTGGTGATCAGTCATACAGGAGCACCACAGCAGGCTGTCCTGTCTCTGCTTCTCTTTACCCCTCAGACCTAGCCACACCACCTGCAGACGTTTTCTGCCCACTCTGATCTCCGGGGTATGTGTGTCCGATGGGACTCTATGAGGGTCTTGTGGACAACCAGGCGGAGTGTTCCAGAAAGGAACATCTGCTTCTAAATGTAGGTAATATATGGGAGATCTAAAAGAAGATAAATAAATGTTAAACTTTTATTTATTTATGTGCTTTTTGATGCGGAGAGAGGGAAATTAGAAAGAAACTTCCTATAGTTTTAAGCTACCATACTGTGCCAAAAAGCCAGTATTCATCCTAGTAAACTAATTTAAACAGAGCTGTTAATTGTTAAGTTTGCTTGGTTTCTATTAGGAACTACACGAACAGACAAGACAAAGTAGTATTAGCCAAGTTGATAACCGAGGGCAATAAAGCGGAAACAAGTCCAGCCCAATTTTACACTCTGTCAGGCACACTTTGGACAACAACGTGCTAAAGCCAGCCTGCACTCACGGAAACCCTGCCAGTAGTATTGTTAGGCTGTAATGAGATCAACTGGCCAGTCAGTTTGTAAGCTTTGAAAGCAATTAATTATTTTTTTTAAAGTACATAGAGGGTCTACAATAACAAGGCAGCCATAAAAAAAAAAAAAAAAAAAAACAGACAGGCTGACGGATCAAAAATCAGCAGAAACATTAATTTATGTTTATAAGGAGGAAAATCTTCAAGAGTTCTCTGGAATCGAACTGACAGGAAAACAGAGTCTGAATGTTTTATACTGCAGTTAGATGCTTTATAATTGTTTGCAATTGTGTGGATACAAGGTACAGAGAACCCTAACTTGGTTAAATGTCAAGCATCTCTTTGCTAGAACCAACCAGATAACTTTCCATCCATCATCTTCTGCTTAGAGACGTCCAACACCAACCCTAATCTGGACATCTAATTTGCACATCTTTCAAGCCTGTAGAAGACTTTAAAGTACATCTAGTGGTGCGCTAAAGGAATTACAAACGACCAAGAAGCACGCTCTAGTGGCCTCGTTGTTAAATGCGTAATAACTGGTACAGAAGCTGTGGACTGTGATAAATGTGACGATGTCAACATCCTGCATGAGTTCAAGTGTCCCGTCAGGTGATGAGGTACGGATCTCGTCCAATGTTAGCTAACAAACAATTTGCCGGAAGGACAGAGTAGTTGCTGGACAACATTGCCCTGTTTCTAACATCACAGCAAAAATAAACTTTACTATTATATTAAATTAACTTACCTGTCCAGCAGAAAGCCTGCAACCTCCACTTCCGTTTTAGAGTCCGCGCTCCCTCATGGATTGTCTCCACCTGGTAATAGTAGTTGTGCCGATATAAACTCTCGTTTTCTCCCGGTCATTACTTCTTTTTCTTTTCTTGGTTACTTTCTCTTCCCTCTCGCTGGGCAAAGAAAATGGGCGCTCCGCTATTTCAACAGAAAATGACAAGCAGAATGATCTACGGTCGTATTTGCTTGTTTTCCACTCCTCCACCGACAGCACGTATTCATAAACAGGCTAAGTGCGTAAGGCCAACAATTTGGTCCTCTTTCGGCTACTGTAATCAAAAATGGCGACGCTAACACGTCGTCTTCCATTGGGTGCACCGTCACCTATGTATTTATAAACTACTTATTCTAATTCATCACAATGCTTTAATTTTTATGAAGTTCTTATTAGACTTTGGGAGAATATATATATTATTGACAGCAATACTTGATTTTTGCTGATAAAAAGCCACTGTCTCTTTATGTGTACCCTGAAAAGCCACCTGCAGTTATAGCTTTGATGTAATTACACCACAAGTGAGCCGTATAAAAACATCCTAAGAAAGGAGCCTGATTAACATCATCTGTACACATGTAAAATTTATGTAGCAACATATTAGCTTCCATGTACAACTTGCAGCACTGTCGCTTCACATGATCATCACAACAAAGATCACTTCTTAAGATATGACCTAAGTATTTTTGCTTTGCTCCCTACATCCAATACTTGGTCTGCTAGATAAAAAATATGGAAAAGTTAGCTACTGATCCTCAGTTGTAGGTATTACAATGACATTCTTTTTAGAGTTAACTAAAATGTTAGACTGGACACCATAATTTAGAAATCATACTATCCAAACCAACTCATCCGCATACGTTAAATGATTAACAAGAATGTTATCCACCTGACAACCAACCAGTCTTACAATCGTTTAGCTTGACAGAAAAATCATCCAAATATAAATTGAAGAAAACAGGAGACAAAATCCCCCCTTGTCTGACTCCATTAGATACAGATGAAAGGTTCAGATACCTCCGTATCCCATTTAACTTTCATAGTTTGATGTGAGAACCAGAAATGTAAAATCCTTATTAGATATGCAAGGACCACTCAGCATTGCAATTTAACAAACAACTTCTGATGGTTAAGCTTGTCAAATGCTTTGGAAGCATCTAGCAAGTGCATAAAAACAAAACTGTCCTTTGGATTTGAAAAACTAGAACGTCATGAAAAACCTAAATGCTCTTTGTCGCTCATTTCAGACAGTGGAACTCCAATTCATTACGCATGGAATGGTTATGCCAAGCCTTTATTTCTTGTAATTTTGACGATTATGGCTTACACAAAAAAAAATAAAAAAAATAAAATTGTCCAAGAAAATTAGAACAATACATAAAACCACTTAAAAATATATGTTTTAATGTTTAATTGTAACGTGACGGCAATATCATGGTCTACACACAACAGTCGGGAAGGCTGCTTACTTGACAGATATCCAGAAGACAATAATTGATGCCCTCCACAAGAATGGTAATCCACAAAAGGTCATTGCTGAAGAAGGTGGTTGTTTATAACCTGGCAAGCCTGATTGATAATGTGTAGCACTCTCTGTTCTGCACATTATCCGTCTGAAGCTTCTCCCATCGAATCTGTTAAGGGAAAGAACGGACAGTCAGCAGAACTTTCCGAGCTGATTGGTCGAAGACCGAGTGTCTGCCACTCAAAGGTTGGTTTTAGCCAATGCATCAAATGATAATGTAAGCAGCAGTCACCATGGGATACCACAAGACGTTTACACTGGTCAAGGCATTTCTTGCTTTTCTTCTTTCCAAGATCAAATGGTAGATTGTAACAAAACAGATGTGATAGCAGCAGCGAGGCAGGCGTCCTCCTGCGTTACCATGTTTATGTCGGTGCAGCTGTGGGCTCGGCAGCTCTTGCTTTCGTCATAGCTGTATGTCTCGCCTTAAACCATAATAACCCAATCTGATTGGTCCGAATGTTTTTTGGTTCAGTCCTGAACGGTTGAGGCATGTGGGGGACAAGATGGATTCTTATGTGTTTGTGAACACACAGATACTGAGAGAATTCAGCTTGCAGGCAAGGTTAGGTTGTTCACAGAGGGCTGTGTCAGAGCATATTCATAGGAAGTTGAGTAGAAGGAAAAAGTGTGAGAGATACAGGCTTGAGGTGATTGTGAAAAAAAAAATATCCATTCAAGGGTTTGGGAGATCTTCAAAGCAGTGGACTGACGCTGAAGTCAGAGCATCAAGAGCCAGTATGCACAGATAACCTTAGACATGGGCTACAAATGATGCATTCTTTGTATTAAGCCACTCCTGAGAGAGACGTACGAGGTGTATTACAAGGAAGAAATAAAAATGGACTGTTGCTGGTCTGAAGTCTCTCTTTTTAGATGAGGGTAATGATTGCATTACATTTGGAAGTCAAGGTCCCAGAGACAGGAGAAAAACTGGAAATGCATGTTATCCACAAAAAAAAAAAGTCCAGTGTGAAGTATCCAGAGTCAGAGAGGATTTGGGATGCCATGTCATCTGCTGGGTCACTTCCACTGCTTTCTAAAGTCATCTTTCATTGTCTCTGTTGGGATAAATTTGTCTTGGACATAGTGGTTACACTGCTCAGAGACACTGAACTCTTCCAAAAACACCACAAAGATGATAAATAGATGATTAATCCAGCCACTGTCTATACCTGCTTATCTGTGCAGGGTCGTTGAGAGGATAGTGTCCATCTCCGGCAGTCAGTGGGCGAGAGGCAGGGTACACCTTGGACAGGTTGCAAGTCATCATAGAGCAACACATTGACAGTCAGGACAAACGATCATGCAAGCACACATTCACACCTAAATGAGATTTGGAACCCACAAATGCAGGGAGAACATGCAAACTCCACGCAGAAAGACCGCAGGCCAGGATTTCAACCCAGTAACTTCTTGCTGTTAGCTTTTTATGTTTTTCAGAGTACAGTATCACACAGCTGGAGCTTTTTGACATATATTGTGCTCTCATTATCTGCTAATAAAACAGTGTTCTTATATTTAGCACTACCAATTTTCTTATGCCCACATTTATTCCCAGATGTCAGCTTTTTGCTAGCAACCCGGTCCTTATTGCTACCCTGAATTCAGCAGGTAATCCATAGGCATATTGGGACCAACTGGACATTGACAACTAGACTTATCAAACTTGTGTGGAAAAAAGATTTACTGTCATCACCCAAGCTCCTGGTACGTGATACAAAACTTATTGTGTGTACATAAATGACTACATACATAAATATTGCTCAGACTTCTATCTGCCAGGAAGTTGGACTGCATGAGATCCCCGACACAGTTTTAAGACCAAGCTAACTTCCTTGATCAGATTTTGCCAAAGGATCTAAAATCTCAACGTTAATTTAGCATTCATGTGCATCAGCAGTACATAAACAGTGACCAAGCAGAGATGTTGTATGCCAGGATTCATGATATGGCAGCTTCCTCTTTACTAGAAATAATTAATTTGTTTTCTTGATATTACTGAAAAAAATATACTGCCTGAAAAGAGGATTGCTTTTCTGATATATAAGCATTCATGTCTCAGAAAACTCTTGCCGCACACCTGATTTAAATGAATTGGTCATTAACATGCATCTGCAAAACTTGAGATGAACTTGAGATTGAATGGGATGTGCTGGAACAGGGATGCACTTAAAAGTTTAGTACCAGAGCCAGGGATCAAGCTCTGGACCCCTCAGACAACAGCTTACATTGCAAATAAATTACACACCGGTGGACTCCAAGTTGGTTACTTCGAAAAGCAACTGGTTATGTTGAATTTTCTTGTGTAGTATGGCAGAAAAAGGAGGTAATTACAAAGGTAATTAATTTCCTTCCAGTTCACAAATCATAATAGTGGTCTACTTTAGGTTGGTCTATCACATACATTTGCAATATAATACACAGAAATTTGTACTTGAAATACAAAAAAGTTGAAGGAGTATGAATAGTTTTGTGAAGGCACTGTAATAACACCCATAGTTATCCAAGATACAATACAATGGCTTTTTCCAGGTTGCTTCACTTGTGCAGTGGTCTGCCACATCCAAAATAATAGCAGCACACATGTTGCTTATCTCACCCCGTCACCATTTCAGGTCTTTGCAGTTTTGTGGCAAACTTTTACGTGTCATAGGTTTTTTGTTTTGACTTCAGGCCATAATCTGTCATTTTTATGGATGTGTGCAGGTAGAAACGGTGGTCAGATCCTGTTTAATTGGGTATTCAGTGCAACACAAAGTTTTCCGATAGTAACTGAGTTCAATTACATGTTAGCTTTGAGAATTTCTTTCAACCTCTATTAAAATAAAAAAAAAAAAATCAGATCAGAAAACAGTCAGTGCAAGCATCACGAACATTTTGTGGAGTTGCCCATCAACATCCTAATAGATTTTGACCGCACGGCCTTGAAACTGCTTATCAGACCGACCAACTAATCCTTTATGAGCTGGCACATTGTCTGAGGTAATTAAGTCAGTTACCTGATAGCAAATGCGCTTTGGTTTTAGTGTACTCAGAATCCAATGGTCCATCTCAGCAGGAGCTGGAACACTGATATCAGCCAATCCATCTTTACAGCATCAGGGTATTCCAGGGTGTTATGATTGAAAATGTATTAATCGATGAGGGGGAGGCCTCAAGGGCAATAAACAACTAGCTTCACTAAACAACTAGCTTCACATGTTTGGTGTCCAAACTTTTTGTCACATGGGTCAAAATTGTGAAGACAAAAGCACACATGATTAGTTTAATGTTGAGCAGGTAACAAAAACTTGAGATATATATATATATATATATATATATATATATATATATATATATATATATATATACACTTTTAACAACATATGTAATGAATCAGAGGCAGGGGACCCATAATTTAACCAGACCAGCAGAGGTTCAGAACAAGCTTTTTAATAACTGATTCAAGGACTGGAACAGAAAATCAAAAAGGTTGTACAAAAAACAAACAGAGCAACCGGGCAGGTAAGGCAGGAACAGGAATACTTGTTGGAGAAGACTCACCCCGAACTCAACAGTGACAGAGTCCTGCTAGACTCTGTCACTGTTCATGTTTTTATTTTTACTGCATGATGTAGGTTTACATCGAAGGCCATAAAGATCCCATGCAGGGTTCCCCAGGGGTCCATCTTCAGTCCCGTCTTATTCAATATCTACATGCTCCCTGTAGCTTAGATCATAAAAAAACACCAGTTACCATCGTTCAAGCGCTGATTAAATGCTTAGAAGAAATCAATGCATGGATGTGCCAAAGTTGTCTACAGTTGAATAAAAGCAAAATTGAATTAATAATTTTTGGACCAACAGACGTGCTTCGGCTAGTAATTAGTGATCAGGCCCAAAAATCTGGGTGTAGTGGAGTCAGACCTGAACCTCCGAAAGCATCTAAAGACAATTATAATGTCGGCTTTCTATCACCTGAAGAACATTTCCAGGATTAAAGTACTAATGTCTCAGCAGGATCTAGAAAACCATATCCATGCGTTTATTTTTAGTAGAATTGATTACTGCAACGGTGTTTTCACAGGTCTGCCTAAGGAGTTGATCAGACAGCTGCAGCTGATCCAGAACGCTGCTGCCTGCGTCCTCACTAAGACTAAGAAAGTAGAGCACATCACCCCAGTTCTAAAGTCCTTACACTGGCTCCCTGTATCTCAGAGAATGGTCTTCAAAATAATCATGTTAATTTATAAATCTCGGAATGGCTTAGCACCTAAATACATCACAAACTTGTTATCAGTGGATGAACCCTCCAGACCACTCAGGTCTATTCTGCAGAACCAGAACCAGAACCAAACACAGAGACAGAAACAACAGAATCAGTGTAGCTAGTGTGAAAAAACTGCTGAAGAAGGTGAAACCGGGTAAAGGACAAAATTTACCTCAAGGTCGTTTCAGAGGCCACAAACAAATTAATCTGACCCATTTATTTTAAGACCATGTTGCAAGAGTTTGCCAAAAACATAAAAAAAAATCCACATCAGCACCCCAACATAAAATCCGTAACAACATTGTTCCATTTACTGAATATTGGCTAGCACTGAAATATTCTTTGTGTAATTATCTTAATTGTGGGTAGTAGCTCATAACAAAGTACTTAACAGGGAGATGTAGCAGAACACAAAACTAAATAGCCCAATTAGTCTCAGATAATTACATAATCTACCATTTTTTTTGCACATGGAGTTTTCAGTTGCATGTCTAATATCTTGCAAAGAAAGGGATTAAGATCCTAAACGTGGGGGAACTAGTTGCATCCTCCTAAATAGTCTGCTTTAACTGGGTGTTTATTGGTCAGCTGACTGCTATCTGTTCTGGCTGTGTTTGGTAAAACTATAAATCTCCAGTTATTGTTATGCAAAGCACTTTAAAAACAAAGTCTTAAAATGCTTTAAAAAGACTTTTCATTTATATTTGATGTAAATGACATATTTTATTTACGTACTTCTTGTGTAAAGAAAGTTGGCCAGTGGCATGTTTCTAAAACAAGAGAAGGATTAAAGACCAGCCGTGAGTCATAACGGAAACTTTATTGACTGTTCAGTTTACAAAGTTGTCCTGCATCAAATTGATTGCAGTACAAACCAGGAACAGAAATAGAAGGCCACACAGTACAGCTGAGGGAATGAATAAAAAATTAAAACCACTTCTTCAGTTGCTGAAATAATGGAGAGAGGAGAGACGGAGAAGGAAACAGCTGCAGAGAAAAGCAGATATGAAAGAGAGAAATGAAATTATCAAACACAAACCTTCACAGAAGGAGATAATTACACTTGCCACAGCTCCACGTAACGCTGCAGAAATGACTGACATCATTTACGGGTTTATCATAAAACAGAATGCAAAATAACACATGGTTTATTTCCACAATTGATTCTCGCCGCACCAAAACATTTTGACTGTGTCTTAATCTCGCAGCAAATGAGCCGCCTTCTCCAGTCAAGTGTGAAACCAGACGCTTACAGCTCCAGCTTTATTCTTACGACACTGCGGAGGACCTTCTGCAGCAAAACAGTCTGCTTGAGCTCAAACATAAAAGAAATAATAAATCACAGATAAAGACGTCGCCGATAGACACCGATGAGAGCGAGATGAATCTCCAGGAAATTGGAGAACGCCGCCCATTGACCGACGGAGGCTGCGGTGGGTACAGAATAAGGATGTATGCCCTTTTTAGGATGTGGGAGGCTGGAAGGTCTTGGATGTAGCAAGCATGGCTCGCACTTTGGCCATCAGATCCTGAAAGACAGAAGCAAAAGGCGCATTTTTTAAAACCAGCGATATTATAGAAGGCATTCAAAACTGCTAAACGAATTCGGTCAAACCAATTCTGCGGTTTATGGTTATTTTGGTAAGATGCTAAGGAAAGGGCAGGAACGACCAACGTTTTCTTCTCTTGAGTGAAGCATAGCAGAATTCAGCGCTGCCCCTCCCTCACCTGTTGCTGTGCACCGTGGGTCAGCAAGCTAAAAGACTATCTTCCCACACTTAAAGGTTATAGCTATAACTTTTTTCCGTCAAAACGGTTAATTTTTCAAAATTAATACATCCACAGAACGCCTGGAGTGGTGCAGAATACAAGTAAGAATTTTACTGAAAAATGTATATATAGTAAATAAATATAGGACAAAGATAGTTCTGCAAACTGACTATTCTGGAAATGTTCCCCCTTAATTGTCATAGTATGACATTTTTTTCCCATAATATTACCACTTCTGTCTTTTTTTTTTTTACTTTATTCTCCTATGACTTTTTTTCTCATATTAGTAATTTCATCTCTTTAATACAGTGTCAGACTGGCGACCTGTCCAGGGTGTACCCCGCCTCTCGCCCGGTGAATGCTGGAGATAGGCACCAGCAACCCCCACGACCCCATGAGGGATTAAGCGGGTCAGAAAATGGATGGATGGATCTCTTTAATACTCCCCCCAAAAATCTGTTGCTAATCTGTGTCTATACCAGATCTTAAAAGGTTCACAAAGGTTAGATATATATATATATATATATATATATATATATATATATATATATATATATATATATATATATATATATATATATATATATATATATATTTCTGACCAGAGAATAACATTTTGACACTTATTAAACAGTTATTATATTAGTTAAAAGAAGAACAAAACAAAATACAACCCTGATAAAGAAATGGCCAAACTCTAGCCTTAGGTCAGAGAAAGGTGACAGCGCTGTGAGTTGAAGACAGCCCAGAGGTAAACAGAGCAGTATATTGGCTTCCTGTTATGTCGTGCAGATAGCGAGGAGTGTTACAGTTGTAATAATTCACAATACCATGAGGATTTATTGGAAGGCAGGAAGCAAAGAAGACCACGTTAACACCTCTGTCAGGATACATGAGGCGGTGCACAGCTATGTGGCTTAACAACAGGAAGATGACCTGTGCCTGAAGAGCTGCTGAAACCTGCGTAACAGATATCGCTCTGCTGTGGCATTTGTTATGACTTGGCCATTTTGTAGGTGAAGAACAGAGATATTCCTAGTCTGTGGTGGCTTTATATTCGAGTACTTCCATTATAATTGTGACTGGTCATTTATATTTACTGACACATGCTGTGAACAAACAGCATGGGGCCTCGCAGAGGAGCTGTCACCGGGGAGGCATTTACAGCATGACCCTGAACTGTAATTATGCATACAGATCAAATAGGAATAAGTCGAGGATGAATATTGTCCCGAGTCATTTATTAGCTGAAAAATAAAACTCATTGAAGTGACTGTAAGCAACTAAGTGAACAGCATAGTTGCTAGCAAGGTACAGGTAGGAGCACAGAACAGCTACAGCGCTGTTTTTTTTTCCCCTGCTAGTGCTGCTCCAAGTCAGTTCACCCTTTCATCTCGTCTTACTTAACGTTCCTCAGAAGGATGACAGAACAAATTCACACCTGCAAGTCTTGCTCAAAGCTTGCAAATCTGTGAAACAGAAGCTGGGCTAAAACTAAAGGTGACGCTAAAAGTGGAGCAGTGCTGCTTTGGCATCGAGAGACGTGACAGCTGCTGCTTCGTTCATGTATACTCACCATATTTTTTACGTTCCCACAAAAGCCGGTCACAGAAACCATTTTAGTAAGTTTAAAAAAACAAAAAAAACAAAAACATACTAATCGTTCACACATCATCTGACAGCATCAAAATAAGGGTTTTTTCATCTTACACTGTCATTTGCCATACACGGTAAGGATAAGTGTTTTCCTCCAGCTCAAATAATTATTAAAACAATTAATTTTAAAATACAGAAAAGTTATTTATGTTCATGGCAGATTGAATTTTAAAGTCACTTTTTATTCAGCCAAGCAGTTTGTTTCTGATAGAAAATAGCACATTCATCTCTCAAAAGATAAACAAGCAAAAGGAATTTTTTTAAGAGGAAATTGACTGAGGACATTATTTTGATTTCTCTTTGTGGTTTGTACAAAACAGAATTGAAAAAAGATGCATTTGGCTGCATGCATCTTCTGTTTTTGATTATTTTATTCCGACTTGAGATTATAACGTGATAATTTAATGCAGACCCATGCCTACTCTGTGCCAACGAACATTTCCAGTGAATTCCCTCCATCAGTGTTTTTAAGATTTACCTAAGCAGATCCTCTATTTTTTTCCTTCAAGCCCAACTGATCTGCAATCAGAGCCTAAACCAGAGCAACCCTTGGACTGATATGTAAACTAATTACCATCACTTAAAATAACTGACAACAGGGATTAGGCTGATGTTGTAACGCTTTTCTGTTGTCTTTGCAGTGAGTTACAGCTCCTCAATGAATAATTATTCTGTGTATAATTAATCAAACAACTCCCTGAGGCGTGAAAAGGCCTGGTAGTAACACCACTCCCACAGGGAATCAACTAAGCAGCTTGCTGTGGCCGCAAGCTCGCTGATTTGTTTTTGTCCCGACTTTGCTGGAAACGTGCGTTTAATAAACGCAGCCGATAAATTGTGAGGAATGTGTCTGTCGGTGCAGAGCGACGCAGGGGATTCTGGCCAAATGCCATAGCCTTGACAAAAAGGACAATATAACGAGAACCATGTTTGCCTTTTGTTGCTGCACGGTGGCGTCCATCTTGAATCTGCTGGAAAAGGTCAGAATACCCACTAAGTTCTCCCTGACAGATTGATAACGTTATTGCCCACTTCAGCGAAATGACTAAAAACAAAACTTTTATTTCTGAGGCAACCGGTGTGTTGAAATGAAACATAAAATGAGAATCTGCAGAAAAGTTGCAGTTGTAAGCAGAAGAATTTAAGATCCAACACAGGAAGCAGCTGAAAACTTTTGTTTTAAGACCTCCTTTCCCTTCCACCTTCAGTTTCAGGTAGACTTTAGAAATTCTGCTGACTGGCAGCCAAATGCTTGCATTGCAGAAAAGGAAGTGTTAATTTGCATTGCGTCCCACGAGTGATTCATACATGCATGGACAAAATTCCACCCCTGAACTCGCCTGACAGACGAGACAAATTAACAGCTGTAATCACACGGGGGAAGGAGCTGTCACATCAAATTACTCAAAAGGTCATTGTTTTTTTCTGGAAAGCCCTGATGTGTCTGAGCAAACATAGGACACAGGATCCTCACCAAATTGAGCAAATAATGCTCAAACTTTAACTCGGCTCCTCAGCAGATAATGTGTTGGGAAACGAGATTGTAGTGCAAAAAAATATTTTTATACAGTGGTCTGCAAAATCATTCACCCCTGTTGGCATTTTTCATGTTTTGTTGCCTCACAACCGGGAATTACAATGGATTGAGAGCTTGGGTTGTTTTATTTAAAAAGCAAGCCAATAAGTCTGAAGTTGTTATTCCTTTTATTGTGAGACAAATACCAAATAGGACAAAATAGCAAAATTCTTCCTAGTGCATAAAAGTCCAGTACCTTGCGGAGCCATTTTTTATGGCTATTACATCTGCCAGTGGCTTTGGATGATAAGAAATTGTATTTTATAAATTAAACTTAGTTTGTTTTTTTACATGTTTTGTAGTCTTTTATGACTTGTTTAAATAGTTGTCATCAGGCTTTCTACAGTCTACTTGTTAAATACACCAACTGGTCACTTTATTAGGTATACCTGTGAAATGCTATTTTTACCACTAATAGCAAACGAGCCAAACACATGTTGAACACAACTTGCTGAAGGTCAACTCGAGCATCAGAATGAGAAAGAAACAGGATTTAAGTGACTTTGAAAGTAGCTTGTTTGTTACGGTTGGAGGGGAAACAAATTTTGTTTGATGCAGAGATGTTGACATGGGCAAATCTGAATCGTTTAACAACTCTCAACACTTGAGAGTTGTTAAACGATTGAGAATCTTCACCAGCAAGACTTGATTATATTCATGTGTGACCTACTTGTGAGGAAAGCATAATGTGGAAGCAGAATGCATTTAGATGTCGCACCCAGACACTTTAAAGGGGACATATGCAAAACAAACTTTTTTAACCCCTTCAATACATTTTGTTGTGTACTTCGAGTCTCTTGGAATGCAGCTGAATTTAGTCTGTCCAAGTGCTGTGTAGCTATCTTTAGATTCAGTTTGAGTCATATTTTTAAAGCTGTTCCATTTTCTCTGCTTTCGATTTCTTTCTTCTTTTTTTTTTTTACTATTATGTTGCAGTATTTGCTGGCAAACAGCTAAACAAAGTCACAGAGGTTTTGCTTACCAATTTCCTGAATCCGCCATTTTTACTTCTCAGAGTGATTTTGTAGTCCAAGTTGAAAGTATGCCAAAATTACAAGTAGACAATAATTCAGTTGCCCATTATATCGTTCCCCAGCCAACCCAACCCTCCAAAGAAAAAATGGTTGAACGGGGTGAAGTGGAACGCTCTGTGACCTGGAGGGGGCCAGGGTGCGAGTGCCTCCTTTAGATTTAAAGAGACGGCACCAAAACGAGTTGCTCTCAGACTCACCTCATAACAGAGGTAAAACGTGGGCCATATGGGTAAATTAACAAGGATTTCAGACCAAAGTATTGCAGGTCCACTTTATATCTACCACAGCTGAATGATTTCAATGTGAAAAGGCAGAATTGAAAAGCATGTTAATGTCCTCTTTAAAGGTGAACACAAGGTTACATGGACTGCATCACCAGGAAAACGACTTGGACAAAAGCCACACTATATACAGTCTGTGTATAACTAAAATGAAAGATAGATTCTAAAAGAAAACAAACATGAGGAATCATTTTTAAAAGGTTCCACTGCAGGCCGAAGTGAAACAGCTCTTTTTACCTGCTGCCATAAACCAGAAGACCATCGAGCTAGTAATGTCAAAGTTTCTGCCCCAACTCTGAAAAGTTGGGCCAAGTCAGTTACAAAGCATATTCCCGATTTTACTGCGAATCCTCCATGAGCACCCAGCAAGCTTGAGCTCAAGTAATGACTCACTACAGCCATAGTATGGAGAATACCATCTCTAGATGAAAACAACATGGAACCAAGAAGCAGATGACCCCAGTTAAATTATATGATGAGCCCTTAGTGAAGACTGTCAGTTCAACGTTTGTCTCTGACATTTAGAGCTGAGCAAAGCATATTTCAGCTTCCCAAAAACAAAACCTCAATGTTAAAAAGCAGGGATAAACTTGGAGTGACAGAGCGCGGGTGGAATGTGTTGTTGCAAATTACAAAGGCACACACAACCCAGAAATTTATTACAAGCAATAAAGGTGCTATTTATTGTGAGGATATATGTCTGGGAGGGAAAAAAAAGCTCCAGTGTTGCTCAGAAAGATGAGTAATATTAATGTTTGAATGACATATCTGGGGCAACCAAAGCTATGTCTAATTATAACAATTGCCGTTTCGTCATCATATAAAAAGTCAATTGGTCAATGCAGACATTACTAACCCATTAGCCTACATTT
The DNA here is from genome assembly GCF_011125445.2 of Fundulus heteroclitus. Classification (NCBI taxonomy): domain Eukaryota; kingdom Metazoa; phylum Chordata; class Actinopteri; order Cyprinodontiformes; family Fundulidae; genus Fundulus; species Fundulus heteroclitus. The sequence goes on along the minus strand of NC_046368.1, from coordinate 14,765,298 downwards.
TGTGCATTTAGACCTATATGTAAATGCATATTAAATTATTTTTTTCTATTTTGAGTAAGGATGAATTTGTAGGGATACCCACACGTATGAGTGACCTTTTCAGGGACACACTTGGAATAAAAGGCTGCTGTACAGCAAAGCTGCCAAAGGACCCTAAAGCTGGTGGTAAGGAGGATCTCATCCATAATGAAAAATCTAAAATAGTTGTATGGGTGAAACCTGAACTGAATTATTTCAAGAGTCAATCTATGATCTGTTAAATTTTTATTCCATTTTGGAGAAGATAAAAAGACTGATCTCGATGGCCTTTGGTGTATAGAAAAAGCAATAAAGTTAGTGCTATTGGCAGCTTTGGTAACGGCTTTTTCAATGTCTTTTTTTTAAAGAAAAAGGTCATCTGTAGTTCAAAACTGAAAATATATAGACAAATAAAACCTGAACTGGAAAACTCAATACTGAATAGATAACTTACAACTGTTTGTGACTGGTACATTTCAATTAACCTTTTGGCATTAAAACCACCTTAGAAGGGTCTTTAAGTTGTGTCACTAAGCAGGACGGAGGGATTGCACTTGATATGTAAAAGAAGTTTTCTTTTTAAATTGGTGGCTCAAAATGAGCATTAATAAACATATCGGGTTTAAACAGCCAAACAAATCATCCCAGCCATACTGCAGTAAATTGGATTATCATTGTCATAATAAATTTGTATCACAACCATTATTGCAAGAAACACCACAAATTACTGTGAGAAAACTGTAGGTTGATATTGGTCCAAACCCAGTCACATCTATCATTATGTCTAGGCTGATGTCCTTCCAATGTATCAGTTTTTCTCAGTTAAAACTTTTTTCAAAACTATCATAATCTGTGGTATGATGTTTTGTCTGCAATTTCTTCTTTTCTGGAACTTGATATTTTTATGTATTTGGTGCTATGGTCGAACTACTGTTCAAAATACTCATACGGTCTGCAGCAATTTAGATGGTCAGATATGTGATTTTTAGTTTTTTAGTTAAAGTTTCTAACTTAATATAAAAAGCAACAGACCGATTTGAAATCTAAAAAAACGGTTAGGAATAACAGATGGAACTGGTTTTATAACCAGGTCTGAACAGATTCACGAAATGCTGTTCACTTATAGCTGGATCCACAATGATGCACGTCATATCGGTTTATCTAACATGCCGATCATCAGTCTGTTCATTTAAGTTGTTCTCTAGTCAAACAAAGCCCTTCATCTAGAACCCTTCGCCTTGCCATGGAGATACATGTCTACTTGATATGTTGGAAAGTAAATGAATAAATACAGAGTTGAATGTGGGATTTCAAAGCATTAAAGAGCCAAGGGTTTAGGCTTTTTGCTAATGTAGTAAGGGTTGTTGCTGGTGTCCTAAGAGTGCTTTACTGCTAAGAATGATCTTGATATGAACATCAAACTACCAAACACTTACACACCTAGCAGGAATAAAGTCTCCTAAACTGCTCCCTTTAGTTCCTTTTAAATGGTCCATCTGAACCTTTCTTTTATCACTGGTGTCAAAAAAAAATGGCACATGCAGGTAATGTGTTTGAGATTTCCAAAAGTTCAATGGTAAACGACTTTCAAGGTTTGCTACTTATCTGTCAACAATACAGGACAGAAAGAAAGCAGAAGAAAGTAGAGGCTATAACAAAGACAAGATTAAGCTGATATTTCAAGACATGCTTCTAAAACATCACATATTGGACGTAAGTAGTCAGTGGTTTAGTATTTGTAGCATGTTCATAAAGGCAAGACAAGAGGTTGTGAGAGATAATAAGTACAAAAACATGGATGTTTTTGTTTTGATCAGCGGGAAACATCAGAAACAAGACACGTGTACTGTTTTTTCTGTGTTGTGTCTGTTACGTCAACTTCAAAGTTTCATACTGAAACTTATTGTCTCTAACACAAGCAGTAGAAGAAAGCTGTGCGAGTTTTCAATAGAGTTTAAATAGCACCAGTGTCTACTGAATAACACTGTTGACCTTCAAGTGTCAAAGCCTCTAATTCTGGCCTACACTGAAGCCTCTCAGCTGCTTTTAGAGTAACAAATCTCATTAGACTTTTTTTTCCCTTCAGTGCTTATTTGGTGAGTAAACATTTCCAATGAAAAACTACAAACAATCTTTATTCCCTAGTTATGAAAGCAAATATATAAATACATATGGATGACAGGGATTAATCCTTCTTAAACAAATATACACAACAAATTACCCTAGAAACAAATTTCTAAATTTATCTTTTGTATTTGGGCCATTTTCAAAGTCTAGTAGGACTGGGCACAGCACGAATGAAGGAATCCGAATGTCACATGCACATTTATGGCTTATGCCAGCACTCGCAAAGCGATTTTCGGCCGTTGCAGATGAAAGACCACGAACGTAGAAAAACCATGGCGAAAAATTTGGTGGTGGCTCTAAAACTGTGGTCTTGCGTCACATTGTGAGACAGGTTCAAGGACGTTGGTGTCTTGCGACCAAAGATAACATGTGATCAATATCTGACAGTGTCAGATATTTAGGATAAATATGTTAGTGGGACAGCTGCTATGACCTACGTCTGTTAATCAGAGCGGAGGTAACCTAGAAGAGTCTCCACAGGTTTCGAACGGAGCTGCCGCACAAATAAAGAAAAAGTGAAAACCTTTTGGGTTTCTGAATCAATACCTGTCAGGGATAACCTGTCCTGTTTGCTCCGATCAGACAACTTTGTTCGATTGGAGCAAACGCACCGCCACAGGGAGAGTCGACAAAAGGCTGCAGACAGGTGCATCTTCGCCTGTCGGGTGTAGATGTCAGGGAGGACAGTGGCAAAGGAGTTAGGGAGGTCGATCCCCCGATCGAACCGTCTCAGTCGTTTTGTCCCCCAGGCAGCCTCGCTTCCGTCAGTCTGCCCCAGGGCAGCTGTGGCTGCAATGTAGCTTATCACCGTCAGGATCTCTGACCACTGCCAGCAGGTAATGCAGGTGAAGTGTGAATGTATGCATGAATGGGTGAATGACTGAATGTACTGTAAAGTGCTTTGGGGTCATTGAACTTGATAAAGCGCTATACGAAGTACAGGTCATTTACTATTTTGTCAGCTGTGTGCATGTACAATTGCACTTCAGTCACAAGCCAGTGACAGGTTTCATTGTTGAGGTCTTGTTGTGTTAGCCTATACAAAGACTGATAAATAATTCCAGCCCCAATGCAGACTTTTATGCATTGAACTAAGGACTTTTTGCCAAACACATTTTTAAATGTATTTTTGAAAGGACATTGTCGTGTGATTAAAGAGGTTCATCTAAAGAGAACTGTTTAATTTATTACTGGACAATATTCAATAGACATTTTTGATTGTGATTTTGCTTTGGAGGGATTTGGGATTGAAGGGTAGAGCATGCAACTGAACTGCTGATTTTGTTTGACTTCATTAAATACAGCTGTGCCGTAGCTGGATGACATACGTGGATGTGGTGCATGCTAATGAAGTTGCTTGTTGCTGTACGCTGTAACGGATTTAGTCGGTGATTGTACAATGTGCACACAGCTGCCGTCTTACCAAACAAAGTATTTTTGACCAAGGTGGAAGAAAATGTTAAAACACAGATTTAAACAAGTCAAAATAAGAGATCATGAAATTAAGCACAAAACTGTGGTTTTCATAATTTCAAAGGAAATCAGCAGAAAGCACCACTAGGCAGTGAGGTATGAAAAGAATCTCAAAGAAACTAACTGGATTCAACAATGGCCATCAACTCAGCAAAGACTTTATACTAGATGTAGTTCTGGATGTTCACGCACGTCTGGCCTCTACAACAGGCTACGCAGCGAAGAAGTAAATCTAAAATAAGTTTTGTTTGAATGAGCTCACTTTTCTCTTTCCGTTATGTACACAATAACTAGTTTTGGAAGCACTCAGAGAGAACAAAAGGGAACAGAAAGGGTTTTTGTCTAATTAGGGTAGCCGCAACACTGAAGTTTCAAACTCAATATAGATGGTAAGAAAAAAATAGTGTGTGCCATTTTTGTTTATATTGTGGAAAAATGTATTAAGACACAGGGTTCTTTCCAGTGAAGAGCAAAAATGATGATTAATTACAATGACAAACCTAACTAACTTCCATTATCAGAGCAAAAACAATAAGTAGAAGACAATTCTGCCCTCATTTACAGAAATATATAATTTAAGTGTCACTTCAGTGTTTGGCAAAACAGTAGACAGGATAGTATAAATGTTAATATACTCTATGGAACAATGTACCTTAGATCCAGCCGAGCAATTATATTATGTTTTTATAGCTGCTTATCTTTGGTGTTTCACCATGTACTTCCATTTGCCTGTTAATTTGCTGTGGATAAAAATACATTTTACTATTCAGGAGCAAATAAAGAACAATTATCTTCTAAAATATATCGGGCATCAAAACAAACTTTCTTTTTAACAGAGTAAAGAAGGATCTGGTCCATGGAACTGTATTTCTCTCTTTCTGGTGATTTGCATTATATTTTCTTCAGTCATCAGCTACAGCAGCAGGGTAGGTTGCTATGGTTTCTTTCTTTTTACCTGCTCTAAATTCTCAGCTTCAGTCTGGTTCCACCATAACCTGTGTTATTATTAGCCACATTAGGGGTTTAGGTTGTTAGGGAAGTACCCCCCCATGTTAACAGAGTTTAAAATTTCCAGCAGCAGCTTTGTTTTAGTCACGTGATCGGCTGCAGGGAAGGGCTGAGTGTCTCTACTATTGCCGCCACAAGTGGGAAAATTTGGGCAAATGTGAATGGGTCAGTTTATATAGATTCTTACGCAAATTAGTATCTTTGAACAATTCAATTATCCCATATTTTAATAGCCCTTTTCCCTATGTTCCTGCATTTATTTATTCTGCCAGGTTTGGGAAGCAATTCTTTATACAACCGTGACAACCTTTTACTTTATGCAACCTCGTCAAACAATATTACATGCCATACCCATGTTCTATTTTCATCACTCCTGTTTTTTCGCCTCTCTCAGAATGTGACGCCTGTCTAGAGATAAATCTGCGTTAGCATACCGGCAGGTAGCCTGTCACCCTTTGAGTGAAGGGAGAAAAATGAATGAGCAGGCCTGTTTTATTGCTGTTATTTTTGTGCTATAAGCAGCACACACTTCAAGAGCAATATTCAAAGATAGTTGGAATTTGCCAAATAAGCATTCTCATATAAAATCTGTGTGTAGCTGACAGGCAAGAAAGTGAAGACTTAGAGCAGTCCTCGGGGCATTTGCAACTCTGTTATAGCGGAAACAAACGACAAATGTGAGTGGGAGAATTCTTCACTAGTTTAAATAAAATAAGCCTGTGGATTCCTCCCATGAGCTACAGCAGGTCATTTGTCCTCTTTTCAGTGTGAGCAAGGAAACACCTCAACACTAAATAGTTTTAACACAGCAGGTGTTGCTTTGATCTTCGGATCTAGGGTTCATCTTTTTATCAAAGCAAAGTCGGGGGCACACACTGCACAATATTAACAAACAGAAACTTCTATGTTATTGTTGGATATTGAGATGAAGATATCCACTGTGGTTAACCTATATTTTCCTTTTGCATCATCACGATGGCACCATCCTTCTTTTTTAGCTGAAGCAACTTGATTACAACCTAAAAGGCAGTGAAAACTCGTCCAACCAGCCTCCTATATCGTTGGCAAACAAAATGTCAGAATGAGAGACATATAACATAAAAGGCTGCCAACTATTATATCCAAGATGGGGTGTTGCATTTTAATATTTAGGTAATACTTCTGTGCAGTTCCACTGCTATTATTTGGCACCTTTTTTACTTTATTACATATTGATTACTTTAATCTCACTGAACTCGGCTTGACTGAATAGATTCTGTGCAGATAAAACTTTAGCTAACATTACATGCTTAGTATGCTAAAATAGAAGGACAACATTTTGACATGGAAAGCACATTCAAGGTAACATCACGTAGCAATTTTTTTTTTACCACCGACCCCTGGAAAGTTGCTCAACACTGGGTCACAGGTTCTCAACAAAACAGGTCAACAAACAAGTCAAAATAGACAAAGGTTTGGGTGTTTCCGTCCCTCAATCCGCTCACAACGATCCTCTGCAAATGGTTGAAAACTCGAGAGCATGTGAGTAACTAAACCTTGAGCCCTGGCTTTTCTGTGAAAGGCACTAGAGAGGAGAAACAACAAACCTTCAGAAATGAATACATATTTTCATGAAAGGAGATCCACCTCCAAGGAACGATGGACGCCTATGTTGGATGTTTTCACTTTTTTAATCGTTCTTTTCTCAGAATAACATCTAGATTGCTTGGGAATGTTAACACCACTCTTCACAGAAAGAAGAAGTGGCATTTTGTTGAAACATATCTGAATGGCCAAAATAGTCAAAAAACAAAAATCTTTAACTGGTTGCTACTTGCTGTTATAAATGAAGCATAATAGAGTTAGATGCTTTTTGCATATTGCTTCTTTTAAAAATACAATACAAACCCAGTGTAATATGCCTTCTCTTCTTGTTGTAGTTACTTTTTTTTAAGAAACTTTAAGCTTCTGTCACATCGTTAAACCTGAAGCATATGTTGGCTTATTAAAAAAAGTGTTTTACATGGGTTCAAACATAAAGAAATGAAGCCAATTTAGTGAAATGCCAGCGCAAATTCTGACAAGAATGTAATTTTGTGAAACATCAACCTCTGTAATGCATTAGAAATTTGTGTTTTAGTTTTGATGGTCCATTAAACATATAGTGTGTACTGAGAATAAAGGTGTAAAACCTACCACTACAATGTTGTGACACAGTTACTGTTTGCAGTGGTTTCGTGGTCTCATATTTATTTATTTTTTATTTACAGCATAAAAACGCACAGAGGAGACGCAATACTTTGGCAGGGATATTTAAAAACTAAGATATGCCTTTTTATTGTGGTATTGTATCCCAATTTGTATCCTCTTTTTACCAGGACTGTACTCTACGTTCCACAAGCACATTAAGTTGCTTTATAAGGTGAATCCTAAGATAACACACTGATGTCTTCCAGAATGATTTTGTAGGTTCTGAAGGAGATGTTGATACTATAAAAAAATGAACTAATATAGCGCTCTCTAAAACAAAAGCTATATAAACGGAATGTGAAAGTGGATAGCACTTTGCATCCTTTCTTTTTTTCATGATGCAAACAAAGAACTCCACTCAGTGCATGTATTGGGTAGGCAGTAAAGTTCAGCACAGGATACATTTGAGATAAAAGCAAAGAACAATACCTGAGTTATTTTGGACTGCACAGAGGATACTATTGAAGAAGACACTGCCTTGTCTTTCTCCTGAGAACCACCCCTGAATAGAACAGAGAGGAGAAATAAAGAGAAAAAAAATCAATTGTGTTAACAGGAGCGAACATGCAATATTCATGATATTTTCTAAAATGCTCAACTTGGACAGGCATCAAGCATAGTAAAAGGAGGAAGGAAGAGCAAAAGAACAGAAATGTAGAAGACAAAGGCATTTGACCTGTAAAAATACAAATATCCATCCAGAGGCCAAACCACCCGGCTAGAAACAGCCGGATATAAAAATCATGCAAACCGTGCCAAAACTCCAGGCTTTAACTTTACCATCATGGTTCTGTCCATAGCTTTTTATTTTCTCTACAGGCCAAACACTTCATAATTTATATATTTTTAAAAAAAAGGAGAACATTGTGCACATCAAGCTGACTGAACACAGCAGGTGAAACTGCAGAAAAGATAGGTACTGATGCTGTGGGGTTTTAGACATTGGTCCAAACTGAAAATAGCCAGCCACATCTATTCAGTCATTTGGTGAGTTGTCTGCAAGGAAAGTCAAAATTTGAAGACCAAATAATAAATACTGAAAAAGGTGAAAAAAAAAAAAAAAAAAAAAAAAAATCTAATCTTGTCCTTGACTGACTGTGTTCATGTCAATACAAAGAACTAAATATTCTCTGAAATCCTTAAAAGAAAAAAACAAAGAAAGCAACAACAAAAAAAAAATACATTTTAGGTAGTTACAAATAAGCATCTTAGCAGAGATAGCAGGGCAAAGTTTGATAAGATCCTAGTTTTCAGCAACACTTTAAAGACAAAGCACTGTGGAGAAGCCTTAGTGCTAGTTTTAGGGAACGATTTGCACGAGGATAAAAAAGCCTTTACGTTATTGAAATGAACAAGCTCTACAAAGTCACGTCGAAGACCAGGACTTGCTTGGGATTGCCTCTGGCCTGTGGTCCCATCCATTAGCAACTGCTCATTTGTGCTGGCAGCAGTTCATGGAGTGCAATCAGTTATTTAGTCAGTAGGTGTTAATCATGTCAGGACCTGGTGCAGTGCAGTTGTTCATACGTGAGATTCTGGCTTGGATATCTGCCACCGTGATTAACCCAGATCCTTGCTCCGACAGAATGCAGCAGTCAACTCTTCAGGCCTTTATACTGTTCATAGCGTTTTGGTACAATGTGATATCTCCTCTTTCAAACTGCTGCGTCTCTTTTGTTCAGTCTCAGTCCAAGGATGTTATTCTCATAGTAGCTACTATAATACTAACATTGTAAGTTTGGATGGTAAGGTGGAAAACAAAATGATACTCGTTTCTGCTTTTATTGTACTGTATAGGGGTTGTCAGAACTGTTGTCTAACAGTATGAAGAGCATACAACTATGGACAATTTGTCCTCGATATTTTCAGTGCACCTTTTGGTTGTCGTGTTTTCTTTATGGCTTTTGCTCATCTTATATCAAAGCATCTCCTTTATTAACATATTGTGAGGTTATAACCACAAACTCCAATGTATTTTATTGGGATTTAATAGGATAGACCCACAAAAAGCAGAACATTTATTTGAAACGGAAAGAAAATGATACATAGAATAAACACATTTGAGCCAGCTTCTGCTGGAGGTTTTTCGTTCCCGCTAGTGGGTGGTTTTTCTTTCCACTGTCGCTCCATGCTTGCTCAGTATGAGGTATTGCTGCAAAGCCATGGACAATGCAGACGACTCTCCCTGTGGCTCTACGCTTCTCCAGGAGTGAATGATGCTTGTCAGGACTTTGAAGCAATCAACTGGTTCCCTTATATAGGAAATGTTTGACCAATCTGTATAATATGATTGATTTAACTTTGTAAAGTGCCTCTAGATGACATGCTTCATGAATTGGCGCTATATAAATAAAATTGAATTGAATTTACAAGGAATTTTTGAAAAATCTGACATGGAACCCACAAATATCCCTAAATAAAACTCAGAGCAACTAACTGTATTTGGACGTCACCAAATTAGTCAACATCCTGTAATATAATGTCAGCAGAAATCCAGTTTTTCTGTAAATGTTTCAGAGGTTTGTTAGAGAACCTTCATGACCAAACGGCATAAGGAAGACCAAAGAAAACACCAGACATTCAGGGATAAATGTGTGGAGAAGGTTAAAGCAGGTTTAGGTTATAAAACCTCACATTTCCCACAGTAATGTTTATTTCATCACCTGAAAACAAAAAAGAGCGTGACAGAGCAAATTGTTGTTGACAATGGCTCTCTGTCCGATCTGACTGAGCTTGAGCTGCTTTGCAAGGAGGGATGGGCAAAAAATATAAGTGTTTAGATGTACAAAACTAGGTGGAAATATACTAGAAACATCTGAATCCGCAACTGCAACAAAAGGTTGTTCAAAAAAGCATCAATTTAGGAGGGCTAAATACAAAAGTAAAACACTTCTCAGACTTTTATTTTAAAACCATTTTTAAAGGTATAAACCCTTTACCTTCCAATTCACAATTTTTACTACTATGTCTAGGTCTATCACAAACAATCCCAATAAAACACAATGCAGCTTGTGGTTGTAGACCAGCATGATCGATTTAAAGGGGTATAAAGAATGTGGCGAAGCACTGTATAGGGTATAAAAGTTCTGGACCGCTAAAAAGTTTGGAGAAAATAACCTTGAGTGG
>NC_046368.1:14650317-14750317 GCF_011125445.2 Fundulus heteroclitus | reverse complement strand
ACATGTCACTTTAGGTATCAGAGAGCCTCAGGGGCTATGACTTTTTAAATACCTATGCATTCCTGCTTGGGGGGGGCGGGGGGAGGCACGCTCACAAAGGCATCAAGAAGAAATGTTACATAATAATAAGTACTATGCAGAGACTTTTTATGTGAAAATGCTGAACAATGAGTTTTACAGCGCCCTTCACACTCACTAGCGACCCTGCAAAAGATGTGCTATCGTCTTTAGAATAATGATACAGAAAAAAAATGTAGCATTAATAAATATCTTAATACATTTAAAATGTAAATAATATAAAGAGAGATAGATTACATATATAAGAACAGACAAATACAGAATATAGTAAAAGCTGATTCAAAATACCACATAGTAAGTCTAACAATCTTCAAATACACCTGAAGTATTCTAATGAATAGTTTGGCTGTAAGTATGTTTAAGTGCATCAAAATGTAATACACTTAATATATTAAAGATATATTAAAGATTTGAATTTAGCAATATTTGGTGCCTATTACCAAATTTTAACAATTATACCAAAATTAATATAGGGCATCCTTTGTGTTTACTTCAGCTAGAAAGACGTAATCCGCCCTCACAGAAACAACTGCAATACTTCAGTCACAAACAACAAATTGGCATGTACATATTGTCTAATTGTTGCTATGGTTGCAGTTCTCTAACAGTGAGCTTTGAACATCTTGTTATTCTTACCATCTTGCTCACTGTGTGTTGAGTGGGAAGATAAAAGTAGTAGAAATTTATAATTTTTGAGGGGTGGCTGAAATAACATCTGTCATGTCAATCATCAAAAAGAATCAAAAGGCTGGATTTCAAATAATATCCAAGAAACCCTGATCAACTTACAAGATGTAAATTAAAAACGTGCTTCGGCTACATTTATTTTAAAGGAATTGTTAGTTATCCAGCATCAGCGATTTTGGTAAAAACAGTTTGAACCCAGCTAAATAAATATAGACAAATTACAGGCTGTATTTTTTCTAACTCTCTGTCTCAGATTATAGAACTATAATAAAAGATACATTTCTTTTAAAGCTTTTAACATGTATTTACCACAAGTTCCAAGGAAAAGGGTGCTGAACACGTTTTTCTAAAAATGTAGGAGTCTTTAAAACAAAAAACAAAAAAACAGACTGGACACGTATTTCGAATTCAGCCACCTTTTATCCAACTACTTAAATTTGTAATATGTGGGTGGAGCATACAGAGGGGAAAAAAAAGGGTTGGTGATGATGAAAGAAGATGAAAGTGGGAGGAAAATGCGGTAGCAGAGTTGGCAGGAGAGAAACAAAAGCTCATAAGACAATAAATATCTAAGTGGGAAAGAGAGCAACATTTGCTTCACTGCTCGGTTTAAACATTAGTTAGGCGTGTGAGCTGGGAGCCTAGAAACAATGAAATGGTAGAAAGTGAGTTCTGCTAGAATCATGCCTGGTATCTTCTAGGCTTATTGAAACACAGCTTTTACCCTTTAACACATGTCCTCCAGAGATACTGACGATCAGATATAAAAGGTGCAAAACAAAAGAACAGTCTTGGCAGAAGGGAGGAGAGGATGTTGTAGCTTTGCAGATTTTTAAAGACAGTATCATAAGCACTAATTATCCAAGTAGTAGGCAGTGGACAGCTTACTAATTACCAAGACATTATTAGAAGGATTCACTCTGAGAAAAAGGGGAGCCGTTATCACATAATGCGTAATAACTCTGATCACAACAGCAGAGAGGTTGTCAAATCTTACATTGATGGCAACAAATTTAAAAAATACGTGATATGATATATACAAAAATACATGATCTGATACAAAAATATAAAGCAAGAAATGTCCATCTTCGTAAAGGTGAAAACGTAAAGATTATCCCATGATATTCTTGCTTTCGAATATTATAGCAGCCACATTGCTCTAAATAGCACCAAGTCTCCATTAAAAAAAAGCAGCCTGCCCCTGTGAAGCTTATCCAGAGGGTTTGGTTTCCCTTATGACAGCTTATACTAGCTACTACAATCAGATTCAACACAATAAAAACCGTAGGACGCATGCAGCGCGTACAATGGTGGATCAAAAACAGCTAATTCAACCGACTCTGCAAACACACGGCATAAGCATCTTTCATCAGGCCTCGCCTCCTCTCGCAGTGAGCCGCTTCGCAATCCGGGCCTTTCAAAGACAGCATCATTGTTTCAATTTTCGCTTATTCCAAAAAGGAGCAGGTTTGGTCACCTTTGAGCATTTCTGAATTCAGCCAGCACTTGATCCAAAAAGTGCCTCAACAAACAATCAAATCAGTGCATAAGGCTGCATAGTTTTATTTGTCCGACTTCATCGTGTGCCAGTAGAAAGACAGACTGCAGAAAATTATTTCTCCGCTAGTCTGTTAGTTCTCGGCAAGTTCAATGTCTTCTTAACTGCATTTAATAAATGGATATACGTAGACTTAACGTAAACCCTGACAGACCCAGTAAAGACTTTCAATGAAGCTGGTCAGAGTTCATGGAAAGATGGTTGACACTAACCTGACTCTAGCCAGATGTATTTCGCTCCGCCTAGCTCCACTCATACATCTGGGACATCTCCATAGGAATTGCCTTCTTTGAAGGCTGGGCTTTATCAAAAATCCTTGCATATGATTGAATAAGCCACTTGTCTGTCATCTTTATCGACGTGCTATTTCAACCACTCACACCGAAGCTAACCCGTGACGCTGTGAGAGCGACGCAGGGAAAACATTTTTTTTTTAAATGTGTTTGCGGCTCTAGTGGCACGCATTTTATTGACAGTGAGCTGACAGGAAGAGGGGGGAAGACAGGCGGCAAAGCAGTTCGGAGTTGATCCAGGGCAGACCACATTGAGGACTAAAGGCCTCCTAATATGGTTTGCGCTAACCGCTCCAGACGGACACGCCCCGGAAAACAAAACTTGCCAAATCCGGTCGGGAAAAGGGCGAAAACATGGTTTCCACCAACAAAAACCTTCAGAGCCGTTCTCTGATGTTCTTTTAATGAAACAATATTAGGTAGACTGGACAAAACGGAAGAAATAGCAGCATCAATGTTAACGCTTGCTTCCTCAATGCGAGCCGCCATTGCTATCAAAACAGTCTCACGTCATGGTTGCTTCTCCACTACGTCACATCTATGAAACTCCAGCCCTGCGTCCTGATTGGCTAGACAATAAAACTGGTTGGAGAAATCACTCTCTATGGGCGATGTCCCAGATGTATGTGAGTGAAGCTAGGTGGAGCGACATACATCTGGTGAGAGTCAGGTTAGGTTGACACAGGGCAATCCTGGAATAAAACTTATTAGAGGCTAGAAAACCTGGAAACTTGGCTGGAGGTTAACCATCAAGCAGGACGACGACAAAAAACATACACACACAGCTAGAATGGTTTAGATATTTGCATATTCATGTGTGGATGTAGTCCAGTCAAACTCAAAGTCGTCAAAGAAAATTGGTGGTCAAAAAAGCTATACATCCAATCTCAATTCAGTTCAGTTCTTTGTTATCCCACGGGGGGAAATTTGGTGCACAGCACCCAGTCAAAGATGAGTCTGACTTCAGCTGCTCTGCAATGAATTTGCAAACTTTTCTCTAGATTTCTCTAGTCTCTAGATATGCAACGCTCACAGAGACATAACCCAAAAGACTTGCAGTTGTAACTGCAGAGAAAGGTGCTTCTACAAGGTATTTACTGAAGGGGGTTTGAATGCAAAGACAACAGCGTCTTTCATTATTAGTGAAGTCTTTGTAAACCATGTATCCCTTTTCTTGCACTTTACAATTACCGAATGTAACCAAATAACATAAATTAAAAACTGTGCTTGCAAAGTCATAAGACGTAACAAAGCCCTGTAGGCATGAATACTTTTATGAGGTACTGTATCTATTTACTCATCAGTAAGTCCTGGCTTCTAAATGTTGAGGATCAGGTGGAGGATGAGTACAGCCTGAGGGCCACTGCAGTAGCCCCAAAGTAGAACTGGAGCTGCTGCAGCAATGACAGGAGCCAACCTACTGCCACCTGGTCTTTTAGGCAGCAGGCCAGTTCTGCATGCACCTGATGTGATAACAAGAGGAGCTGACACGCAACATCCATCATGTGACGGTTCAATCTACACATCAAATGACTGCTGTGTCCTATTTACACTATAAAGAACTCCTGTCTTTTTTGTACGTTTTGATGTAAAAAAGCTTTTAGTACTTGCTTTTGTCACAACACCTTTATGAATCTTTAAAAAAAGAAAACTATTTTTGTTAAAAGAGACCAGAGTATTGTTAAATTAACAAAAGCTTCTAGATTTAACGTTCGGTTTTCCGTTATTGTGACTCGCACAAGTCCTCACAACCTCCACCCAATGTGCCCTGAGTATTTAATAACATTTAGTAAACCTGGCTTGAAGAAAATAAGTAACTAGCTACCATTACAGGAAAAATAAAAGTTGGAAAAAAAAATGCTCCCTTTTTTATATGAGTGCAAATGTAAGAAGCAGTGAGACCAAAAGCATCTCAGGAAATAAATGAAAAGAAGAATACCACGAAACATATGTATTATCTAGATCAATCAAAATGTTGGGACTAATTCAAACCCCACTCTGGTGGTTACATTTTTTCCCCTTTGAAAAAGTGTGCCTTTTCAAGTAAAAGATGCAAGAATTCATTATCGGTGCCAGCAGCTGCAGGATGATAAACTTATTCAGCATACAAATGCAGCCTCTTCTCTTTTTAATGACTGAATGAAACCCCTGGAATAAAGCTGCCCACATGAAAAGTGTCTAAGCCGAGCCTGCCAGCTCATCATTATGTGCGCTACACTTCATCCTGCATCACAAAAAAAAAAAAATGTTCAATGTGCAGCGGATGTCAATTATGTGATACCAGTTAGAAACGTATAACTCCAAAGTGGGGTTGCATGTTACTAACGGCCACTGCATAAAAACACACATTAAAGCAAAAGAAAAAAATATTTAAAAAAAATCAAGGCATGTAGAATCTCTACAATGCTGCTCAGATGTAGATATACAGGTGCTGGTCAAAAGTGTGGTCATCAGGTGCATAAATGGTCGTTCATTTCAAGCTTTTTAAAAGTGAATTTTGAACCATCTTTTCCCTCGGTGGAATGATGAAACATTCAACTTTGGATGTTCTTCAAAAGAAAATTTGGTTGGACAGCTTTGATTTATTTTGGGTTTCATTTACTTCACACAGTGTAAAACTGAAAAATACAGGGTAAACTACAAACATACATAGAAAACAAAACAAATGGGACAATTATAAAGTTAAGGTAGGCTCCTTTTTCTAGAGAACTCTTTTTTCCTGCCACAGTTAGACTGATGGCAAACCTCTAACTCACAGGGTAGCTAAAATTTTCTGTCGTCATCAGGGGTGCAATCTTCTTTTCTTCTCATGAGTCCAATTTCTACTTCAAAAGCCATTTTCTATCCCAGTATTTCCGATAATCATTACGTAATGCACTGTATTAAAATGTTTAGCTGCTTTTAATGTGCAGTTTACTTTGGGTTTTATGTAAACTTTGACATATTGTTAACTTTAGTTGTTTTTATTGTATGTTTATGTCTTTTTAAAGAGGTATTTTTTCTTATTTTCGTTTTTAAATGGATGCAGACAGAGCCTTGCACAAGCCATTGTAATATGCCCAAACCTTTTGTGCAAGTACAAATTTGCAATAAAGTATCCAGTTCAACCTCTATTGGTTTACCTTTTCGTTTCATGATGATGTTAAACTGGCTTCGCTGTTGAAATTGAAACTGGCAAACCAGCATCTTCCAGGTTATGTGTTGGTGGTCTCTAGGTTGTTCTTAAATATGCTCCCGAATACCTTCACCATCTGAGGGCTATAGTTTGGGTCGCATGGTTGAAATTACATAACCTTAGGGCTTGAACACACATCACCCCTTGTTTTGAATTCAGTAAATCTGGACAACACTAACTTTCTGGTATGGTCTTGAATGCAACTGTATTAAAAATGTATGGACTATGTTTAAATGCTGTTTATAGCCTAACCCCAACCAACCAACCAACCAACCAACATTGGCCACAAAGGCGACTGGTTTCCCTGCAACTTGCTAAGCTGACCACATAAAAGGGTCATACACAAAGCTTCTTATCAGAGCCAACACTGTATAAAATATTCCAGATATGAAGAAGAAAAAAAAAGTGTACAAATCTTGAAAAGATAAGGGAGAAGCGGTTCTAGTCAAGGCATTGTTCTGACTCTTAAATTACAAAATTCAACAAGATATATGTTTCTTCTGCTCTGATAAAACTTGTCACTGTTCTTTCACAGCTCTCCTGGTGTAACAAATGTGTCTTTTTTTCCTACCGCTGCCAGCCTCATGTTACAAACCCCTCAATTTCACCCCAATCAGTTATATTGTTTATATCCAAAGGGATAAGAACGGTCTGTCACCAAAGACCTTCTCCCACACAAAGAGGGGAAATGAAACTAGCTAGTTTCACACATGGTTTGCTAAGTAAATGTACAACTGGAAATGCAAGCAAGTAAACTTCTGTTATAACGCACCTTTCCCAGGATAAAAAAAACACCAAGTGCTTCACAATAAAAACACCCATAAAAACAAAACTGAGAATAAAAACATGAAAGAAAGTTTTTGAAAAACAGCACACATGCAAAATCATACAGTATAACAGGAATAAAAGCCAATCTGAATTAATGGGTCTCCAGCTCCTTCATGAACCAACAAAGTCAAGACAGCGCAAAGAAGGAGGCAGCGCAGTCCTAAAGGACCTATCCATCTGGTCCTAAAATGAGGAACCATTAACAGCACTTGACTGCAGGATCTCAAACAGGAGAACCTCTCTAGAAGCTCAGTGATATAGACTGGAGCAGGACCACACAGGGCTCTAAAAGTGAAGACTAGAATTTAAAAATGAAATCTAAAGTGTACTGGAAGCCAATGTAAAAAGATTAAAAGTGGAGTAATGTGCTGTCTCGTTTGTATGTTGGTTAAAACCCTTGCAACCGCATTCTGAACTGACTGGAGACGGTCGAGATGCTTCTTTTTCAACTACATCAGAGGGGACTGTTTGTGAAGCCCAGCCTTTTCGGCAGATTGAGATTTGAATAAATAACATATTAAAATGCATTACTTTTCTTTGTATTATTTGGATGCTCTTCAATCAAAAATCAATCAATCTTTATTTCTAAAGAACTTTTCATACAAAAAGAATATAGCCCGAAATACTCCACACAAAGCGAAGAAAATAAAGGATAACCACCCCCCACCCCCAAATTGTGCAAAAACTGTGCTCACTCAGCTGTAAGTACATGTACACACACGTACCTGCCTACTTATATCTTAACTGTAGAAGGCTATAACACTGGAGATACAATCCAAAACACAGACTAAAAGGTAATTACCAATGGGAAAATAAAACAGTAAAATAATAAAATTTAAGACATCTACATCTGATGTCTTAAATATTGGTTAGACTGATATGATAAAAATAAACGAGAATGAACATACAAATATCAGTTAATATGTCGGATAAGATAAAAACATAAAATCTAAAACCTTAAGATCATAATACAAACAAAAAGTAAAATACTTCCAGCTGCTTTCAGATTGCCAGGGTGGTTGTTCCACAGTTTTGGCCATTATAACTAAAAGATTATTCCCCATGGGATTCTGTCATATGTTTGAGGAAATAAAAACTTCTTGATAGCATCTCTGCATTAAGTATTTTATGGCCTGACCAGCCATTACACGAACAGGCCACTGATGCTTGTAATGATTCAGTATGCTTGATGGAAATGTGCTCTTTAGACATCCGTTCCCACTATTCAACAATACAAATTACAGTAACATTTTCATATCGGTTTTATGTCTTAACCTAATGTCAAGTACACAAAATTAGTACTTCAGGCATATAATGCATCCTCATTGCAAGGAAGCACATGGATTTTCAATTAGTCATAAAAGTGCACAAATTCGACTAGGAAAACAGAATAATGTTTTCAATAAAGTTGAACTTTTTCAGGCTTTTAGCATTATTTTTGGACAATGGCTGAATGAGGCTACGCAGTACCGAGCTTAACAATGTGTGCAACACAATGCACCCTATCACAGAGTGCTATTCTGCACCTTGCACCCAGGCTAAAAAATATCTGAACTTGAATGCAGCTTTCTGATATTTCAAAGCATCCCATCAGAAGGAATCCAGCAAAGAATTACAAGCTGACCACACTGAGCTGACCGTGTTGAGGTTTTCTTCGACTGATTTTAATTGAAGAGCAGATTGACAGACTGCCACACAGCTCTACACCGCCTCTCCCATCAGTGCTGAAGTGACTTTTGTTTCAGGACAGCAACTGATGAACGAGCCCAACTTTTATAGCTAGACAATATTATGGCTGATGTTTTTCTCTTCTCATCATTACTGAATAAAGGTGCCAGGCTTTTCTCTGACAGACGGCTGAATGCTCCGTTTAGACTGCAGCTTGAAAGGATGTTTGTACCTATCTCTTCAAGCACTGAGCCTTACTGAGGCAACGTGTACAGCACACATAGCTTACCATGTGCAAGGAGCACTGACCAGTCCTCATAGCGAGAGGCTGCTAACAAGACTACCGCATAAGGGGGGTGATGCATAGGGGTGTAAATTTATCAAGATACGATGCTATGTCGATTTTTTGGATGACGATACGATATTTACCGATATCAAAAAGCGATGCCATTGATATGATGCAATATCATCTGCCCCATCTAACACAATTATTTACATTGATACAAAAAATCCAAATCTGATTTGACCATTTTTTTCTAAGCTCTTGCAGGTAGCAGGCATTTAAATGAAAAAAAAATTCTTCTAATTTAATTAAGCTCGGCTTAGACAATTTTCATGTGGGCAGTTTTATTCTTCTAATAAATATTATCATTATTATTAAATCAGCTGTTCACTATAGACTAATGCCTGAATTTCAAAATGACGATGTACCTTAAAAAACGACATGGATCAATATTTTCTTTTTGTATTGATGTAATTGTATCATTAATCATTTTATTGATGCGTGATTTTTTTTTTTTTGTAGGTGTGCCGCAGTAAGAGTGAGCTACAATTTTTGCTTTGTTTTGCTCATTTTACTAGTAAAGTGAGGACTTTAATGTAAAGTCAGGTATTTTTTGGTCCTCATTTTATTTCCGGGCTAGGGGCTAGGTTTAGTACTAAGGTGACAATTAGGTTTAGGGTCAGGGTTAGGCAATAGAAAGGCATGAAAATGAATGGATGTCTATAGAAATCAAAGCACGGCCCTCTCTTTATATTTTAAACAAGGATACGTGTGTGTTCTGTGCTATCGTATAAAAAGATTGAACAATATACAGCTAATGTTTCTAAACTATTGTTTTTAACTTAATTGCACATCATTACTTTACATATCAACATCTTGGCAACTGTTGCCTCATGTAAAGCTTTCCTCATGTGATAGAGAATTTAAGAAAACACGTATGACAAAAAGCATCAAAACACTTTTATTATTGTCATAGTCTGCACCAAACAGTGGTCAAGAGAAAGAAAAGGAGACTGATATTTTTGGAATCGTGTTAAGATACTCAGTATGTCCAAGAAGTGTGTCTTTGAGTTCAACACAACCATTACATCTAACCTTCAGATGATGCCAGTTTATATTGTGTTACATTTTCTTTATGGAATAAGACTGAGACATATACTGCTGGCCATGATAAAAAGTATTAGAGTGCAGCAGCACTGGGTCAGAGAAGTTCAACTAGACACCAAACTATTTTGGTCTTCAGTGGACTGATAGAAAAAGAATTGGTTTCCTCGATTGACAAAGACCCTGCTTTTAGGCACAATCTTTCCAAGTCTAAGTTATTAAGGTTATTCAAGGCATTTGGAAAGATGGCTGGATGAGGATCCACCAAGCTTGGGTTATTCATCGGGTAGGATATTTATAAAAAGCCTACAATTTTCAAAAGTTTGTAGACAGACACGTAAAAAAGGTTATGAATAAAACAGATGCAAGGGATTTAATCCTGTGTGAATAGAACCTGATACTCTCCCTTCCCGCTTTTTACTCGCACACTAAAATGGTTACTACATGCCTTGGATGTTTCCTATATGAGGGCAAAAGAAAAAGGTGGAGAGGAAATAAGAGCCATACGAAGGGTTTTTTGTTAGTGACGGCCAAATATTCTGTATGTTCTTAAGATCAAAAAACAACAAAATATTTTCACAAATAATCGTCTTTAAATATCTTATTTAAAATTACGAATCTGAATAAACTACCATAGTGTTTGTTTTCCATATTTCCTTTGAGACGGACACATTATAAAGACCCATATTCTTACCTCTTGTTGCGTATATGACTCTAGCTCAGCTCTCTTGGCCTCGGGCTCTCCAGCGATTGGGCCGCGGAGCGTCTGCAGGAAGAGCGCTGCCTTTCTCTTTCTCTCCGCCTGTAGCTGTTTCTCCTTGGACTCCTTCGATGCCTGGGCCAGCTTCTCCCTGGCTGCAGCTGCGAGACGATCCTCCAGTTTCTGCTTGGCTGAGGGCAAAAAGATGAGACAAAACAGGAGAAACGTTAGCACTGTAGTCACTGTCCCCTTACTATTTGACCACGGAGACATTCTACTAACAGAGATACAATAGGGGAAGAAAATAGGCGCCTGTTTATATTCAGAACTTATATGTTTGTAAGGAAAGTGAAAAGTGTAAAAAAGTAAAAACGAAATATTTAGACAAAATCAAAAGTGAAGTAACAAGCAAGAAGAAAAAAAGATAGTGAAAGTACTTTTCCACTTTACCTGGCACATCTAAGCGAAGTAATTTCAGGCAATTTTCTGAGTTTACCACAACTAAAGATTGACAGAGTTGTTGCAAAAAAAAAAAAAAACACGTAACAGCCAACCGCATCTTGGGTGACACATAATTTCATGCAATTCGGGGTTTATACAGAAAGGATTCAAAGTGGGGGGAAAAAAAACAGGTGACAAGAGACAAGACGTGTTCGTAAGAATGAAAGGAAAAATATCTACGATTTGATAGAGGAGAGGAGATGAAGAGGCAAGCTGGGGTTGGAGAGGTAAGGACGAAACACAAAGAATGACAAGCTGCTCAAAGTAAATGAAAACAAAGAAAGCCCGATGTAGGCTAGCAATGTATGAAGAAAATGCTAACCAAATGTAGTTTTTTTTTTCAGGTTATGCAACCGCTGGGGATACAGGAATCTCTTAAGTGCTAAAAATAGGCCAGCTGCTGAGGCAAATCACACTTGAGTACAGTGAACAACAGCCAAGATGAGCAGAATCCAGCTGTACCCCAGACAATGACAACACAATGCTGGCATGCATTCGTCTTACTACTGTACTTTCAGAATCATTTCCAAATACATGGAGATGAATGTACAGGCTGTGGAAAAATGAGGAAAAGGGATTTGCCATCTAATCATTATCCAATTAATTTTGTAGGCTTATGTTGCATGAATAGAGTGAAATAGGATGACGAATCCAATCCCAAGTACTGGATTTAAATCTCATTTAAAGGGGACATAACATTGAAAATCAAAATTTTCAGCCCTTAAATACATTTTGTTGTGGGCTTGGGGCCCCTGGAAATACTGAAAAGTTGAATTTAGTGTGGGGTATTTAGATTCTTTTTGGGTCATACTTTTCAAGCCGTTCAGATTTTTCGATTTTCTGTTCAGGTTTTCTTCGCTGTCAAGTCACAGCTCTTTTTGCACAGCGTCAAAATAAAGTAATGGGCATCCCACCATTTTTCTGCCATGTTTAGCTGTCGCTTCGGTTTTGTAGTCCAAACGCAAGGATGCCAAAGATTTCAAAAGACTTTATTTTAGGTATCATAGCCTTGCAGTGTGCTCATAGTTATAGTTATAGTTTCTTGAGAACACAAATGTAGTGCTGATTTTGAGTAGCATTATGGTAGGCATTATTATTTTCTTTGCTCTGGGTGAGACTCCGGCTTGAACACGTAAAGGTGGGTTCACGCGGCAGGATGATTATCCCAATTGTTGCTCCAAACTTCTCCTTCCAACATGCCTCGATTATTGTTGTGTCTCTTAAGATAATCCTAAGAGATATTCCTGCTTTTGTATGCTAAGAGTGACCTGGTCCACTCAGAAGAACATCGGAATCACTCAGACTTCAAATTGGGGATATTCAATATGTTGGATTGTCTTGCACTGATATCCTAGCGTGTGGGGTGTTCCCCGAGGACAAACGAGCACACAGTCTGTTGAATTTGATGTGTAGCCAATCAGAAAGCGAGGTGAGGGAAACCCAGACAGACTTCCATATCACAGTGAAGCAAACAAGATTCCCTGTTTGCGCTGCCTCCACACCTTTAACCAATGGCTTTACTTTTTGTTATGTTTCTTTCTCGGTCGAAATTAGTCCATAAACTATCACCGTTATTCTTCCTGGTCTCTATGTTTATTTACTCTGAACTCACGTTTGACCTTGAGCGGTTTTGCAAGATTTCTCGCCTGGTTTTTGTATGATCCCTGTGTAAAATCTGTTCTAGTGTGGTGTGTTGTGCTTGCTTTTGACTGGACACCACACACTGTACGAGCAAACCTGTTCTAGCTACGATTTTTTGTAGCCTCTCAGACTTTGAAAATCGGCTGACTATTTTAAAATCCTGATGTGTGAATCAGCCTTAAGGCTGAACGGAAACTTCTTCCGCTGATATTTTTTTAATCAATTTGGGAATGAAAAGTTTCTCTTGCACTAGATAGTAGCATCTCTGCCATTAATCTACAAAAAATGGCCAAGCGGGTGAAGTGGAAGATCGTGGGAGATGGTAGGGGGCAGGGTGTGAAAGGCTGCATCAAAACAGCATGAAAAGGCTGCAGTCTAAGAGGCTGCTTATAATGGGTCATAAAGAGGGCTCTCCTGAGCTTCACTGACGAAATATTCAGACCAAAGCCTTGCAGTTCCCCTACATAGACCACAACTGAAGGATGTGATAGTGAAAAGGAAGGATTTAAAAGCATATTTGCCCTTTAAGGCATTTTAAAATGATCAGTATCAGACACAGTGACTAAGCCATATGGTCTCATTTGAGCAGCCAATTTTTAAAAGCAGCCAATTGTTGCCACGCATAGTTTGCTAAAACTGCATTATACCCAAAAATTGGGTTAATCTAAGAAAAGTGGGGTTTCCCTAACAATGCAAGTCTGTTTTAAAGTCTACAATGATAATCAGTGAAAGAGAGACTGTTTTGGTTGCTGCACAGCAGGTCCACCTGAAACATACACTGTGATCAGATACACCGAGACATCTCTCAGTGTAGATAAGACAAATGTGCAGAGGCCAGCTGAAGCACTAGTTGTTATATATTACAACGTTCAAATCAAGGGGCTACATTTACAAAACAGGAAAACAAGTCTCTTTGCAAGTTTTGTCTGCATGATCAACTGAAACTGCATTAAGCAAATGTGCCAAGCTGAATTATCATGGAGTCCTTTCAAAACAGAGTTAGCATTCGCCTGGCACTTCAGTAAAGTGCTGTACATTACAATATCAACAGGCACAAGTTGTGAGTTCATTGAATAGCTGTCTGGATCAAGGCAGATGTGCCTTTAGAAAGAAAAATGTTTAAAAGCAAAAAAAAAAAAAAAAAATCTTGCAAAATCAAAAGATTACTTTAGACCTTAGTAGATGAGTCATGTGGATATATTGCACTTAATTATATACAAGGTTGCATATTTGTTTCTTTAGAACTGAACATTTTTTCATGTTCCTGAATTAAAATACTACATATAAATTTGATTCTACAACAGGGAAAGAGAAGCAAAGAAAAGTAAAACAAAAAGAAAAAATGAGAAAGCAAATTATCTACACAAAAGGCCATTTTAAGTCATTGGAGGAACAGCTTTGATTATACTTCGTTGGTTAATCATGTGAGTCAGATCATGTCAGCGTTTAAGTCTGCAACCGCATAAACGCAAAACCCATAATGTCAACTAGAATAGAAGTCGATGAGGCTGAATAATTACAACTCAGACATAAGTATATTACAAATTGGATTCACGCTTTCATATAGTAACAATCTTTTTCTAGTGGTCCCACAATCAAAATATCACATCCACTGGGAAATTATCGCACCTCTGGTTTGTTTATCACAAACCCACATTTGATGGGGGAGGCCTTTTTTCAAGCCATCACCACAGATAAGTGTTTGCTGTCTACTACTGATCTCTATGCTATCTGATCAAGTTAGGCCTACTGACTGGCAGCCACTTTGCTGCACAGCACAAGCAATTCAGTCAGCTTTTTATTAGGCTGCTTCAGTCTCTTTCTTTGGCCGCCTGTCAGCTTCAAAAAAAGCTATTAGATTCTTAAACTGTTCCAGTGAACCTAAAGAAACCTGACAACCTCATTGATGCTGAAAAGTAGCACATTTGTCTTTGACCGTCCGTCTGTCTTTTAAGGTTCAATTTAACAGCTGTCTTTCCAGTCAAAAAGAGATCATTATGCTTTTCATCTAATCTGTAACTAAAGTAAAAAAAAAAAACTAAATATGAATGTCTTTTAAGACACAGACTGTCACAAGGGCATTTGTACTTACAAGAAAATTTTAATCAAAAGAATATGATATGCATGCCAATGAAAATGTAGCATGCTATGGTAATGCCATGTTATTTCCCCATTGCGGGACAATAAAGGAATTCTTATTTTATCACTACACTAAAAAGAGTGAAAGAATGTGTCGCTATACTTTTTCTTTTGTGATTTGCCTTTAATTATTTGAGAATGAGTAGGATAATTGTGATGAAGAGTTCTGGGACAGCCATTCCTGCACTTGTTCAGGCTTTAGCAGCTGCCTTGATCAAAACTGACCAACTAATTAAAACCTGTAAAGGTTATATTGGCATATAAAGGCCCACACTTGACAACAAGGCTTGCTTAACAAATCAACTCCCTGGGAATACTGATAATTCCTACTTTAATGGCATTCAACAACAATGTAAGCACTTGCCTTTCACAATTGATTTTAGTAATTTGATTTAAACAATTAAACTGCCTATAGATTGATAACACAGCAAGCTATATTCCATGTGTTTAGGCTGAAATATAATCCTGATACCATGATAAAATTGAGATATGGGTTTGCAACTAATAAAAGACTACACAATGATTGGGTAGACTGCTCTGTCCCAACAGTTACAAGAAGGGTAGTCCACAAAAGGCTAAAGAAATTGTATTTTTACTGGGAGCTGTATCTTTGCAAAATAATTGGAAATTGAGTGGAAGAAAAGACATATTCTGTGGTAGAAAAATGTACACAAGGAACAGAGATAACTACAGCCTTGAGAATGTTGTGAAGCATGGCTCATTTGGGAGTTTGAGGAAGAGCCGCAAGGCGTAGACTGACGTTGGAGTCAGCGCTTCAAGAGCCACCACACACAGACTTATCTAGGACACGAGTCATATTTCTTTAGCTAAATCATGAGTGGTCAAGAGATGCCAAATATGCCTTAACTGGTCTAAGTAGAAAAAGGATGAGACTGCAGCTCAGTGCAAGTGATGAGATGAAGATGAGAATAAAATATGCCTTTCAATAGAAAACTGAGGCCATCTACTAGAACATTTAAGAGTACTTTATGCTTCCCTCTGCTAACAACATTTATGGAGATGTTGATTGTACTTTGTAGCGGGACGTTGAACATGTCCACTGTCCTAAAAGTGTGCTTTAATGACCATGGTATCACTGTTCATGATTGGTCAAAAAACAGGTCTGACCTTTACCCCACAGAGGATCCATGAACTTTCTTAATACCACAGGTGGATGACTTCTGTGCACTGTAATTCATGCAAAATTGACCCCCGACCATGTATTGAGGGCATAAGCTCTACAGTAAATGGCCATACTTTTCAAATGCCTGACATTTCTGTATTAAAAGTCTTTTTTAATTGGTCTTATATAACATTTTAATTTGGGGGGGTGGTGGCCTAGTGGTTAAAACAGGGCACTTGCATCTTGGGAAGGCAGCAAGTTCCCCAGTTTGCATCCCATAGACTGTCATTTTGGGTCATCAAGCGAGACCCATGGCCCTAGAACGCTCCTTGGGCACCGCACAGTGGCAGCCCAATGCTCCTATGAGATGGGCTGATTGAGGTTAATTAATTGGGTTAATACAAAAGTTGCAGTGACATATAAAATTTACATTCTTCTAAGTTTGAGAAATTGAATATTGGGCTATCTTTAGCTGTAAGCCATAATCAGTCAAATTAACTGCAATATACTCTTGAAAAAAAAATACAATCACTGAATAATCAATCTTACTTTACCTGCAAAATTTAAATAAATTAACTTCTATTATATTCACAATTATTGAGATGAATCTGTTTATCTTGAAAAACACTTCAAATCATTATCCACAGTTTTTTTTCTATCTTGTGTTCTCAGATCTCTATACAGCTGGCTCCTCTAAGATTAATAAATACCGCTATTCAGTTTATATCGTGCCGATAAAACAATTATAAGAGTGTTATTGTAGGAAGGCTGAGAAGAGAGCATCAGAAAACATTAACCAGGAGAGAAAAACATTAAGCTTTCAGGAGTCCTCTTATTCTACACTGCTTGTGTCATATTTAGGGTAACCTGGAGTTAGAGAAGTTATTAAAATCACCACAATTCAAATTCAGGGATTACAGCCTTTTCTAATCATTTGTTCCTTCACAAATTCAAACAACTCAGTAAACAAAAGCATGAAAACGAGTATATTAAATAAGTTTTCAAAGAAACTGAACATATTTACCAGCAGTAAAAATAAAAGATCTGGAGACTCATTTATAAAACATTGCAGAGAATCCATACTAAAAGTATACAGACGGCAAAAAAAAAATAAATAAAAAAAAATAGGGCATGCCAAAAAATTAAATTCTAATTTATAACACCATGGGAAACACACCAGCACCCAATTTTCCTTTATAGATCACAGCTGAACCTGAACGTTCGCGTACCTGGTCCCGCCTCATTTTCTGCCCTCTACACGCCCAGGTTCAACCATGAATGGTCAATGCAAAGCACCTCATGAATGGCAATGTGTATTTAACTGAGTCATTGTTCGATTTTTTTCCAGCATTATGCACAAGGGTATTTGACCGTTTACAGCAATTAAAGTAACTGCCTCACACCTTGTCACATTTTATCTGTTAGTCTTGGAACACACCACACGGGTGATGATCGGGGAGAGGAATGTGATGGTAGAAACCCTGATGAAATGTTATGCGGACTTTCATTTAAGCTTCAAGCTGGATTATGGGCATTTTTCTATTTATTTGAACGGTCACAATGTATAGTTATGTGTCACCAGTGCAAGTATGAACAACACTGTGGTTTTGAATGCTTATGATAAAGTCAAGCTAAGTTTAAAGTCTGATAATGAGTGAAATTGAACGCCTCAGACGAATCATCGTGCAGTCTGGCGCCAATTCATCATTTTACCATCTGCGTCGCCAATTTCCTCTGTCTCCAAAATGAGCGTACACATGGGTCAGAATTGCCATTTTGTGCGTTTGCAAGCTTTATAAATGAGATCCCTGGAGTTGAAAAGGTTAAAATGAGCCATTTGAACATTTAAATAAAGACGATCAAGTCAGTCAACATCAAGCATCTGTGTTGAAGGTAATCTGGAAATAAAGAGGAGCAGGAGCTCATCTTTTAGGTTGTTTTTTTGTGTTTACCTTGTTTTGCCTCCAGCTCTTCTAAAGTAAGGGTGGGTTTCTTCTCGTCAGATACAATGACAGGGGGAGGCTCTTTTTCAACCAACACGGCTCCGTCCATCACAGCATTCACCTCCTCTTCCAAAAACTAACAGAAAAGGGAAATGAAATTAACCTCAAATGTGTTAAAACTAATGTGATGAATGTGTTTACTTTGCTACTAAAATACACCAAATTCACCCAATAGATGTGATAAAAAAGACTGATTAAAACCTGACCTTGTCCTCGTCTGAATCATCGTCGAGACGCACTCTGTTCTTCTCAAAGGGAAGCATGTCATTTTCCTTTGGCTTGATGGCAAAGGAGATGGGGGCAAAAGAGGCTGTGAAAGCACAAACAATAAGGTTAAACAATGACTTAGAGCAAAAAGGGTTCAAAAGAGAGCAAATCATAAAGTGCAGAAATGAGGATCCAGGCCTACTTTCGTTTCTTCAGTAAATTGGACCAAAGAGATGTAAGGTTAAGGATCAGAACAAGAAAGAGATAAGGTGAAAGAGGAAAGATTAGAGGAGGGAGGGCAAAATGACTTAAGGAAAAAGGGAACAGGGGCCTTTATTACACAAAAACAGCCAACCACAGACAGAGCCAGGAAAACAGGCTGTTGAATCAGCAGGAAACAATGTATTTCTATTTCATTACCAAATAAGTTTTCTCTAGCAGAGATGAAAGGAAGACTGTGTGCCTTATTCCCTGAAGCAATATTCTTAATATAGGATCCTGGTTCTTATTGTGGAGGGCTGGATAGTTTACTTGTGTTCTTTTCTGCCTTGATATTAGTTTCCCCTAGCCTGGACCATGATCTGTTGCGTCCCAATAATCCGTCTGCATGGATGACTCATTTCCATATAGTGCCTGTGCATGTTTATGGCTCCCACCAGCACAGAGGTAAGCAGTCCCATCTCTGCATAGACGTTTGTTGCCGGATATCATCAAATGAAATTGTCAACATAAACACAGCCGCACTCATTGGATCCTTGCGCACAAATGTCACTATATATTGCTCATACACACAGCCGCATGCATTAAAGAAAGCACTCAGAAGCAGTTACATGCGCTGTTACACAGGGACTTTCCTTCGAATTTCACAAAGGACACAAGTAAAAGTTTAACAGATGTGTAAAAAAAATATACAGTGCCTTGCAAATGTATTCATAGCTCATAGCTCTTGCACTGTTTTTCATTTCGCCACATTACAACCTCTAATCTCAAAAGATTTTATTGGGATTTCGTGTGGTAGACCAACTCAAAGTAGTGCATAAATTTGAAGAGGAGAAAAAAAAGGATAATTTTCACATTTCTTACTAATATAAATCAGAAATGCATGCTATGCATAAGTACTCAGCTTTTCTTAGTCCAGGAACTGAATAAAAGGCATCCCAATAAACCCTGGACCTAAACATGCTCAGGGTGATGCGCAAGCATTTCTAGATTGTGTTTTGAATGCAGGCCAAAAAGTTCAACGTCAACCTAATCTGATCAGAGCACCTTCTTTAACATCATGGAGCTAAAGCTGCTGATTCAAGCAGTGTGGCACACAACCTCACCAAAATTAGGTGTGTGCGGATTAGGGGAAGCGCCTCACACAGCGCTAGGTTCTGGGTCAAGAAACCTCTGCTGTCCAAACTTATGTGCCGTCTTCACCATATCTGCATCGGTTTCTGCTGATCGACACATATATTTCTCAGATAAGAAAGCGAAGGGTGTGATACGGTCTCTCTGCTCTGTACTCACCAGCAGACTACACTGCTGCTGCAGCCGTTTTTGTTCTACGTCACAATCCTCCGGCAAGCCCATAATACCACCTACTGTTGATAAAGGTTCCTGACTAGGAGTCGAGACGTGTTCACAAAACTGAGTGAAAGTTTGGTTGCCTTCGATTTAAACCTGTCGTGATTCACATAAGTGGACTCTTAAATGACACTCTTCAAGGCAGCTAGTTGCACTTGACTTTATTCAGGGATGTTAAACTGGAGCGGGCATCACACATATGGA
The DNA here is from genome assembly GCF_011125445.2 of Fundulus heteroclitus. Classification (NCBI taxonomy): domain Eukaryota; kingdom Metazoa; phylum Chordata; class Actinopteri; order Cyprinodontiformes; family Fundulidae; genus Fundulus; species Fundulus heteroclitus. Next base: position 14,730,556 of record NC_046368.1, on the reverse strand, counting down.
CACGCCGCTTTTGAAAACACTGTAACCTTTCCTTCCACTTCACAATTTTAGGCACTGCTATGTGTTGGTCTGTCACGCAATAAAATACATTGAAGTTTGTAGCTGCACTAAACCAGAAATGTGAAAAAAAATAAATCCTTTGAAAAACTCTGCATCTGTAGCATCTGTGATAGTGAGTTACCTTTTGAGAGTTGCGCCTCATTGGCGGAGTTGTCTGATTCAAGCGCATCGTCTTCATTTGTTTTCGCACTCTAGATGAAGTGAAAGCAAAGGAGATAATGATATCTAAAATGAGATCTGTTTAAACTGTTAAAACTGCAGATCAGTAAAATGCAGCAGAGGCCACAAGACATCAGAACCTTTTTTTTCCCCTCTGATGAACCCACATGAAACAGCAAAACTTTGACAAGAGGCAGACGGTATTAAAAATTAGATTACATTAAAAAACCTGTTCATTTGTTACATGGTGCATTGTTAGATGTCTTTAAAAAAAAGAGCTTTTTAACCAAAGAAAAAAACATTAAAAAAAAAAAAAGCTGTCAATCACCAATCAGTTTATAGCTATGCGAGACACCTGCAAGGTCTTGTATGAGTCAATGCATCCGCCTTATGCAGTTTCACAAATGGATGGCTCTGAAATGTTAGAATGGGTCATTTCTTTTCAAGTGTACTCTTAAAATTACAGCCATTTTATTTAATCATTGTAATTATTTATATGCAGGGTTCCATTTTATTTTGAGGTTAAAAGTCTTCAAAAAAAAAAAAAAAGAAACAGCCAAACATAAAAAACATAAAATGAAAGTTCTGAGTAACATTCTGTTCTGTGAATTTTCTGTAATAGAGTCTGGGCATCATTAGCAAATGTTGAATGCTTTTCTGATTTCTGACAGTTTACGGGGGAATTATTTATTTATATTTCTTTCATTTGTGCCTCACTACTGTAAAGGAACAGAAATAAACGGTGGGGAAACTGCACAAGTAGATTAGTTTGGTCCACATACAAAGAACTAAAAAGCCCCATGTTTTTTTTGCTCATTTTAATAGTGAAAGACAAGGTAATTAACCAGACCTCCCTCTAAAAAACCCTTTCTGTAAAAATTATAATTTGCTTTACATTTCGCTGAGTAAAATACGCATTTTATTATCCAGCTTAGAACTGAGCAGGGACACTTCTTTTAGCAAAGGGATCAGAATTTTTTTGTAGGTTATCACTTGGTGTTCTAACATCTCAGAAGGGATTGTGACCCACTCATCTAATTAAACGCTTTAAATCTTTTCCTTGGATACTACTTGGCAACTTAAAGCATCAGACCTCACTCTTATAGAACATTTCCTGAAGGAAATGTTCTATAAGAGTGAGGTCTGCCTCTTGCTAATGGTGCTGTAGCCCATTCCATCCTTGTGCAGATCTACAAATTAGTGACTGTCTTCTGACCTGTTTCTACCCAGTGTGGATCCATGAGTCCAATTCTGACTCACATTGAAGACTAGGCTTAATTCATGTGCTGAGGTATTTTTTATTTTATTTTTTTATTAAATCTTCCATAGTAGAATGTTCTGAAAGGAAATAGCAATTACTGAAACCTCACAGAAACAAGAAACAATAATTTACGCTTAAAAAAAATAGAAAATAAAAAATCTACAGCTGGTAATCGTTCGATATAAAATGTAACAAGATACCGACATGTCAGTCCTAATCAATAATATACATACTTAACAGAATAGCTATGATTATACCTAAACAACACACACATATTCTAATTGATTATAATTTCACAGGCTATATTTTCTTTTCCCATTGACTGTCATTTATACATCTGCCCTACCAATTGATTATCTTACAAAAGTGAGCACAGCCCTCAATAATAAAATATTTTATTAAATCTTTTTCCTTTCTGGGACAACACTGGAGATATGAAACTTTGACACAATGTAAAGTAGTCAGTGTACAGCTTTTTTAACAGTGTGCATTTGCTGCCACTTCAAAACAACTCAACACACCTGGCTTTAATGTCTAAACCACTGGCAACCAAAGTGAGTACATCCCTAAGTGAAAATGTCCAAATGTTGCATAAAGTGTGAGTAGTTCATCTAGCCACCATTATTTTGCAGTGTTGCCTCAACGTTCTTGAGCATGGTGTTCACTAGAGCTTCAGGGGTTGCAACTGAAACCTCTTCCACTCCTCCATGACGACGGGTTGTTGGCAATCTTCTTAATGGCTAGGTCATCTTTATGTAGAGCAACAATTATTATTCCTTTTTTCCCCCAGATGTTCAGAGAGTTGTTTGCCATAAGATGAGATGTTGAACTTCCAAAGACCAGTGTGAGAGAACATGAGTGCGATAACACCAAATTTAACATACCCTACTTCCCATTTAACACCTGCAACATTAAAGAGTCACTAACTGACTAACTGGGAACCTTTTGGACATTTTCACTTAAGGTTGTACCCCCTTGTGTTCCTAGTGGTTTGACATGAATGAATGCGCTGAGTTACTTTGAGGTGACAGCAAATTTACACTGTTAAACAGGCTGTTTACAGAGTGTACCAAAGTGTCATATAAGTGTTGTTTAAGCATCTGCCCATTATTGCTGGCATATAATACATTTAAATAACTGACGAGATAAGACAGAAAGAGGATGATAAAGGCCAGAGGGGAAAGGAAAAAACTGTAGCCTCATGATATAAATTTCATAAAGTCTGAGATACATTTGAAAAGGTGTATTAGGTTGCGAGTGATCTATGCTTTCAATGGTCAGTGAACAAAATCAGTATGCCCCAGAATATAACCTCCTCTGACAGCTCTAAAATCACAGCTCTGAGGTGGAGATGTGGGAGGAAATACAGATTAAACCATTCTTGGAAGACTTGATTGAAAAATAATGTTTATCTCAAAAAGATCAGAGGGTAACCTCTCAGACCAGAAGGTGAGCTTTCCTTAGCTTGTAGGTCCTCTCTTTTTGTAAGACGAAATGTACTGACTGAAAGCAAAAGTGTCTGATAAAATACGGAAACAATCTATAAAACTACACCACAGAACGAAAACAGTTGAATTCAGGGTTTCTTCCTGCTTCTCTTGATGCAAACTCCTGATTAGCTAATTCCCAAGTATAAGTAAAATGTGTAAATATATAGCAGATTGACAAACAGACTCACTTTTGCATTGCAAAATACACAGAAAAGGTTTGTGCTAACTTATTTGCACATAGAAGTGAATCCTTCATTATTCTGACCCAGACAGTTAAAAAGAGACCCAGGAATTCCAACATTAGTGTATGACCTACAGGAAGATAATTTCCCATAAACACACTCCAAAACATGGTGGACAGCCTTCCAAGAAGAGCTTAAGTTGTTATAGTTGCAAAAGGTGGAACAACATATATATATATTGAATCCTATGGTTTAAGAATGGGATGTCACTTAGTTCATATGAGTCAAGCCAGGTGAGTGAACACTTTTGGCAACATTTAAATATAGAGCCCCTTTAAAGAAAATGTCATTTCAGATCCTGAATGCCAGATTTGTTCCTCATACGATTGATTCATGATATCCATCTTAATTAAGGAGTACTTCACGTTGGCGGGTTGGCCTTGGAGTGGTTGCAGCTGCAGGAAAAACGGGACATTGTGAAGCAGTCGTAGCTCTGATCAACGAAGAGGTTGAAAGGCATGCAGTTCACATGCATTGCAAACCTCATAGGTACATAAAATGACTACTGTTCAATGTTCACAAATCTTGTTCTCTCTCATCCCTTCAAGTAACTCTACCGACAGAGCAGTGAGCATCAGCTAGACCAGGTCCCTGAAGGAATGACAACTGGTGAGGACCTTCATCAAGACCACCTTTAACAAACAGGTTATTGGCAAACATCCATATCCTTCAGACTTGGGGTATTTTGAAAATCTAAGTCGTCTAATGTCTAAGCTCAATTATTAACAATTAACTCCTTGCATTTCAGAGCTTCCAGCACAGAGCTGAAGATAAAAGCAAGAACATGTACACTAGTTTCATCTTTCTTGCGCTGGCTTCCAGTCTTTTTAGCATTCATTTCAAACGTTACTATTGGTGTTTTAGTGCCTTCATGGAATGACGCCACAGGATCGTTCAAATCTCTCTGGAAATGACACTTCTACCAGAGCTCCGAGATCATCCAATGAGCTACTCTTACATGTTCCTAGAGCCTTTTCAGTTGCTCCACAAATGCTCGACAACAGTGGTTTTAAATCCTGGTTCCCGGGACCCGCAGTCCTGCATGTTTTATGCCTTTCCCTGCCTCCACACAGGGGACTTAAATAAATTGGAGATGAAGAGGCCTCTGCAGCTCTTGATGGCTGCTGGGGAGGTATTGCAATCATTTGATGAAGGTGGGCTTTCATGACCAGGATTGAAAAGCACTGTTACGCTTCTGGTTTCGACTCGACTCTCGACTCTGCTGAGGGATTTAACAACTAAACAAATAAACTTACTTATGTGAAAATAACTTCTTGTCATGCTTATTTGGACGATTTGATAGAACTGAATGTGTAAAGTGCCTTGAGATGACGTGTTGTAAAGTTGAGCTATATAAATTAACAGATTTCATTGATTATATTATTCATTGTTTGTATAACTATCCTTCATCAGCAGTATCTAACAATCTACATCCAGTTTTAAGAAATTACATAGGACATTATAGGCTTGTGCGACAAAACTCTTAGCCTCTGCAGCACGTGTGCTTGGATAGATGCATGTGATCCATAGTTTTACATAGAGCACAGGAATAGATGTGCAAACACTCAAAATGTTGAATATTCATATAATAAGTAAACCAAATAGTGGGGTAAAAGTTCCTTCTCTGAGGCATAAATCATTTTCATCAATCACCAGTACACTAATCGCTTATTTGTTGACAGCCATTTAGAAACTTTAAGTCAAGAAATAATATGAGTCTTAGATGCTTTGTGCCCTTTGTGATACGCAAAGCATGATCTGTCTCAAAGCCCCAAGGATACAAAGCACGTCTAAACTGTCACCGCCACAGCTGCTAAAGAAATCTAAAGAGATGCCATTCAACTGTTTTCACCCCCAACAGCTGCAATGCTTCGGGATACTGATAAAAAATACTTTTTTACTATCGGTCGAGTCTAAACTAATTAACTTTCAGTGTTGGATCTAATGGTCAGAGGAGAGAAAAAAGGGCACTTTTTGGCAGTTACATGTTTGCTTCATTGTTCGGCCGCAGAGACTCACAATTTTTGATTGTAAAGCATTTTTTTTCAACACATGTAAACAGCAGAATGGCAGATGTGTCTCAGGGACATTTTTAGAGAAACAAAAAGAGAGCTGGCAAAGCAAATCACACAACACTAAACATTGACGCAGCTGATTCTGCAGAACTAGCTTGTTATTTTTTTTACGTCCAGTCAGTCCATGAAATACCAAAAGGTGAAGAAGTGGTGGCTTAGCGCGGATGTCATTTTTGCACCAACACAAACAGCGTCAGCGCAAAAAAGGTGTAAAAAGTCCCCAAGACTCAAACTAACTATTTGAGAAAGAAGCTGATTTTTCAGCAACAATCTTCTTGGTAGAAATACTTCTACCCCATGGTAGATGACTGGACAACAATGTTTGCATGTAATGTTTTGCATGTAATGTAGCTTTTGACAACACTCTGGTAAGATAATCTCTTACATGCTCTCAGCATTTTTTCCACTTTCCTTATTTAAATATTATAGGTCAGGAAATCTCTAATTTTACTATGTCAGATCCAAGTGTATCAGGAACACAAAGCAGCTAATTTCAAGGCTGACTAAGATCAGTGAATGATTAGAAAACCTTTTCTCTATCTCAGAAGGCCCTATGAAATGAAAAAAAGGACTTTTGGAGACCTACTGACATAAACTCTGGTCATATTCTACAAAGCATTTTGAGTTCAAGACTTTTAAACACAGACTGCTAACTAGACATCCAAATGAGCCTAGTTCCTTTAAACTCTATTACAATTAATCATGTCTATAAGTTTGAAGTGACTTTATTTAGGTTTTAAACCTTAACCAGTATGATATAAACTGAAATAAATGCTGCGTTGATCTAATTTCAGTCCTTTTAACCCTTTCTGATTTAGCTATAATCCCTCTTCCGGAGAAATAAAGACATCCTCTTGGTGTCAGCAGATGCAATTCACACCTGTCTGTGCAACCTAATAAAACGTTAGGGCTGCACTGTCGAAACGTGCCTCCACGTGATCATTCAACATCTGCTTCATCCCTCTATTTAAAGCCGTTAATGATGGGTTTTCATTAATAAAGCAGTTTAGAAACAGTGAGTATAACAGCTGCATGTTCTTTGGGATGTGCTGGAAACAAAGCTGGTAAAGAACCATTACCAGCTTTGTAAAATACTTTTTCCCTTCAATCCATAACATCCTTTTTACTCAGGATAAATGGTAGCCACAGCTGACGACTGATTTTCAGGCCTTTAAAGGTCTTTGCAATTATTTATGCATGTTTTAAGCAGCCTTGATGCGAAACAAACTTTGACAATACTGTTATCAAGGTTTCCCCCACTGTATTATAAGCCATGCCCTCCACCAGGCTAAGCGTATTTTTTTTTAAATATGATTTTATACATTAGTAAACGTGATACTAAAGATGGTATATAGAGAAGGGTTGTCAAAATAATCGATGCCTCAATATAATCAATAATAAAAAACGAATCACTCAAAGATACAGCTCTGAATAAGCTATATAAACTGACCCATACATCTGTCGTAGGACAGGAGACACTCCCATCTCCTCTCTGCAGCTGCACGCAAACACATAACCCAAATAATGAGCTTCTGTTGCAAGTTTCTAAGTCAGCTAACATGGAGAACAGCCAGAAGAAAACACGAGACCCTCTTTATAGACAGGGTAAACAAAAAGTAGTTCCCCGGGCAAACAGACAAGAAAAAATCAAATGCTAAATGATGCAACATGCTAAGATAGCATTAGCATCCTGTTTTCGCTGTGCAGTGCTGCACCACGGCACACAGCGCTCCACTTGGACACATTCTCAGGGGCTTGCTTGAAGCGTGCCTGTTGGGTGTCGGAGCGTAGCGGGGTGCTACCGCAGAGCATTACGTTGGCGGTGGAAAGAGAGAACTTGGAGAAACTGTTCCAGTACTGGATGGCGAGCCAACCTCTCCTTGATAAAGTAGCCAGGAGGTTGCAGCCTAGAGACCTCAAGCCAGATAATCTTGATTTTTTTTTTTTCCCTTTGGCCCAAATGTGTCAGTAGAATTTGGTGCACACTGACACCTGGTTTACTTGGAGGAGGACAATTATCTTGCGCATCGATCCACCTTCAGTAACTTTACAGATGTATAGTAGCTACTGTTTATTAATGCTATTTACCTAATGCAATACAAAACTGGGTGGGCCTTTCTGGTACAGCTCTCAATTGGTTTAAATTCTACCTAAAGGACAGGGCAATTTTTGTGTAAGTAGGTAACTTTACATCCCAGACGACAAAAATTACATATCGGGTTCCTTCCTACTCAATATCTACATGCTCCCTCTAGCTCAGATCATTAAAAACAACATCATCAGCTACCATAACTATGCAGACGACACACAGCTCTACATCACCATGTCACCTGGTGACTATAAACCAGTTCAAGCACTGAGGAAATGCCTAGAAGAAATCAATGCCTGGATGTGCCAATATTTTCATCAAATTGATTACTGCAATGTTGTTTTCACAGGTCTGCCTAAAAAGTGGATCAGCTGCAGCTGATCCAGAACGCTGCTGCCCGTGTCCTCACTAAGACTAGGAAAGTGGAGCACATCACCCCAGTTCTAAAGTCCTTACACTGGCTCCCTGTATCTCAGAGAAAACACTTTAAAATACTTCTGTTAGTCTATAAATCCCTGAATGGCTTAGCACCTAAATACATCACAGACTTGTTATCAATGCATCAACCATCCAGACCACTCAGGTCTTCTGGCTACCTGCTACTCTTCCTACCCAGAACCAAACATGGAGAAGCAGCATTTAGTTCCTATGCTCCACTTATCTGGAACAAACTTCCAGAAAACTGTAAAAGTGCGGAAAGCCTGAGTTCCTTTAAATCGAGATGAAAGACACATTTGTTTAGGATTGCCTTCGACTGTTCTAGTTAAACTGTTCTTACTGAAACATCACTAGTTCAACTTTGTAGTCCAACTGTTTTTAATGTTTGCTTTTAGTTTCTATTTTCCCATGTTCTGTTTTGTTTCTACATTTTATTCCTACTTGCTTTTATTCTGTTGTATTTTCCTATAGTTAAATCATGTAAAGCACTTTGCATTGTCTCTGTACTGAAATGTGCTATACAGATAAATTTGCCTTGCCTTACATTTATTACATCCACTTAAACTTATTCCCGTGCCTTGTGTTGTTCTTTCATCAATGTGATTACATTTTTTGGCTTCAGCAAGCAAAGCTATAATCTTCTGATCAAGCCCAATTCCCAAAAAAATTACCTTGAATATTTGTTGCCATCAGGCAAATTCCATTGTTATGCCCTTAAAGTGGCCATCCACTGAATAGGCGGTTGCACATTATCTTAAGCATTAGGTTAAAGAATTGTCTTAAGTACAATACCTCTGGTAGGGCTTTTCCTTCCTTAAGCATAAAGTAATTCTTCTTAAACTCGTAATAGGCATTAAACTGATGCCAAGACTGCAGAAAATCAAACCTACAGAAGACAGAAAGAAAAGTTCAAGTTCAGCCCAAGGATGACAGAGGAGTTTTGTAGTCTATAGGTACCCCTGTTTAGAGTTCTTAAAATTATGATCTGACAACATTGATAGAGTTAAGCTTCATGAAAATAGTTACCGAGGATCGTTCTTGGCGCGTACGCTGGCTTCAAACTTCACCCCGTTCCTCGCAACATACTCAGCCAACTTGTCTATGACTGGCTGGATGTCCGGTGGTGGGGGAATGATGGCTGGCGCCGCTGGTGTGGAAACTGGAGCCTCAGCTTTGGAGTTACTTTGAAGGGAAAACGTGACGTACAAACGACAAAGTCAAAACAAGCCCAGCAGAAAATCTTCTTTGAAGTTAGTAGGAATGGGCAACTCAGCAGTTCCATGTCGGTATGGCCGTAAAAGCTAATTCTACATCCTAAATTGAAAACAAATAAGTCTCTAAATTTCTAATAAACATAACTCAATCCAGCGCTAAATCAGATTAGAGTTGTTTAACAAAAAAAATGATGTTCATTAACTTGGTATCTACCTGATTTCTGCTACATTTGCAGCAGCAGCAGCAGGGGTGGAAACCTGCGAGGAAGCTGGAGCTTTTGGAGCCACTGTGACTGTTACAGCAGGTGCTGAAGTACTCTCACTGTGGGAAGAAGCCTCAGAAGAAGCAGGGGCTGAAACGGCACCTGAATTCATGTTGTTGTTGTAGTATGACGTGGCGTCTACACCTGGTGGAGGTGCGGCGACGCAGTATGAGCCGTCTGGAAGCATGTAATATCCGTAGTAGACAGCTGCAGGAAAAAAACAGTAAACCGTTACACAGTGTCTTTATTTAGATGGATTGGATTAAAAAGGGAACAGAATACGAATACACACTTTTCTGATCTCAGTTTGTAAAAACAAATATAAACCATGCATCCTGCTTCTACCACTTCAATTATGTGCTACTTTTTGTTGGTCTACCAAATAAAATCAATTACTGTTTAACACAATAACATATGAAAATGTTCAAGGGGTTTGAATATGCTACAAACCGCTACATACTATATCCTAGAAATAACCCAAATGCTCCTGTTAAAGGACAAACAGCTCAGCTCATTGAATAGAGACGCTTTGATGAATACACAAATAGTTCTGCTTTTGAATGGGAACAATATATCCTGCAACTAATTTTCTTGTCCAAACAACCAAATAATAGCTTTAAGTGGAAAATAATTGTCAGTTTTTGTTGGGATTTGCATCAATGATTCAGATATTTGCTTCAGGCTCCAATGGTGAGATGTGTTTTTGTCAGACGCTGAAGTCATGATAATGGATGCATGACGAGTTTATAACATTAATTTGACAATGTACTGAATCATTTCAGGCTCTTGCATTATGCAGGCTTTGCATTTCAACCTTGCTAAACAGTATAAACCAGTCAGGGAAAAGTCACATGCTGATGGAGATAGAAATCCTCCATAAATAGAACAAATGCCACTTTTTCAAAGCTAAGCCACTGTATTAAAATAATTTCTTCAAGGAACATTGAAATGGACGGCACTGTAAGGACAATTCTTGTAATGGTCTTACCATGTTCATTAATGATCCAAGTTAAGAAGCTGAAGAAAAACCCACAAATTTAAAAGGTTTCCTGTTTATACAGCTGAAACCAGTTATTTACATACACCGTTTATGAAAATTATTTTCCCCCCAAGGCTGTTAGGATTACCAAAACTATTTATATTTACTAAATGCTAAAATAATGTATTGTTTTATTTTCAAATTCAGACGCTTATATACGTTTCCTTAATAATTTGTAGAACTGTTTTTAAACTCCAAAGCTTGGGTCAGATGTTCTTAGATTTTAACAATAGTTTGCAGGAATTTTGACCCATTCCTCCTGACAGCTGGTGGAGCCGAGTCAAGTTTGAAAGTCGCCATGATGGCTGGCACACATCTTTCCACCTCCACCCAGAAATTTCACTTTAACATTGACTTAATTGTCTTTAAGCCACTTTGTCATTAATTTGACTCTATGCTAAGGGTCACAATCCATTTAGAAGCCCTATTTGTGGCCAAACCTTAACTTCCTGGCTGATGTCTTGAAATGTTGCTTTGATATTTGCACATTATTTATTTTCTTATCGTGGCATCTATTTTGCGAAGGGCACCAGTCCCTCCTGCAGCAAATCACAGCCACAGTCTGAAGCTGCCACCCTCAAACTTCAGAGTTGGGATGGTGTTCACAGGCTTACTATTTTTTTTAAGACTAAAGGACATGTTTTCAAAAATTTAAATCTTTGTCCTTGAGTGCATTTGAAGAATGTAATCTGGCTTTTTATGTTTCTTTTGAAGTAATGGCTTTAGAAGGGGGTTATAAAAATGCACATGGCCTGTGGTACAAAAAAGAAGTTATCTTAATCGTCGTTAATTGTTTCTAATACCAAAGATAATTTATCGTCAAAGAAAATTATTAATGCAGTGCTAGGGATGAAATAAAGGCTCATTGTCAAAATGGAGACACCATGATATTAACAGATTACTTAGTGAGCTGGCAGACATTAATTACACTATTCTTTACGGTTAGGAAAAGAGAAAACCAAAGCATGGACTGCAATTTAATAACTCCTCTTCAAGCACATGATAAAGAGTTAATATTTGTGAATGGAAGCCAAGAGTAAATTTACATATTCATAGTTATATGGAGCAAGGCAAAAACCTTGAGTATAAGTGCAACACTATGAGCATATTCACCCAAAAATCTATGAAAAGAAAAGAAAAAGTAACGTGATCTAATCTGGTTTACATAAAACGAGAAAAGTAGTATGAGGAACTGATATTCCGCATCCCGAGAGGGATCACCTTTCGGGACACGAACTACAGTTGACTTCGGTCAGTAAATCCATGATTGCTCAATGGAGATATAGCCTAATTATACTGTGTAAATATGTAGATTAGAATTTAGAGCCAGCTGGTTGGCAGTGTGCAGCAATAGGCTGGGGCTGGGGAAGCACTGGGTATGTTTTGTACAGTAAGATGAATGGCCACACTTTCTGGCATCTTACCAAAAAGGCTTTAAAATGTAGGAACGGTGTGAGCGAAAAATTTAAAGCCTTTTTAAAAGCTTGGTATGCCTTTTTACTGTTTTAAACCACATATGCTTAAATATCATTGACTACTGAATAACATGACTGATTTGTTTTCTAACAATATCATTGAAGGTTTCAGACTTTTTGTGTACTCAAAGGTAATGCATTGAGACACATGTTTTTTGACACACTTGATTATATGTATAACAGTCTTTGAATTACAGTCACCACCTGGGACATCATCAAAGTTTTTAGTGTTTATTACCAATTAAAGCATAGGAAAAAAAAAAAGATTTTCGAAAAGCTACAGTATATAAACCCACTACTAATAACGCACCAGAAAATATGAATCTTGGTCTCCTAAACAGCATTGTAACCTATGTTTTTCCTTGATTTAAAATCCTCAAATTACATTTTTACAAACAACAATATTGCATATCTACTTCACCCTGGCACCACCAGCGTCAGTAAGAGATTCAATTAAAGTGATACAGATCAAGTCATTAAGTTGCTGGTAGGTCTGATATAATCGTATCTTTAACTCAAAATCACTATTCTCTTAAGATGTTCGAAATCCCTTTAGACTAAAAGTAGAGTCAGCAAATTTTCCGGAAGTTTCCAAGAGTCCCTTTTTGAATAAAAAAGGGACTTTTCTCAAAAAAAAAAAAAAAGAGTCCCTTTTTTTGAATAAAAAAGGGACTCTGGGTTATACCGTTATACCTGCTCTTCAGCTCCTCAGGAGGTCGCGTGAAAAAAATCTCCCAAATCAACTCTGGTCTTATTTCTTTCTACTGAGACCTTCCTCTTCTTCTCTTAAACTTGTACGCAGTTTGCTTCTTGCAACTCTCAGCCATGTTCAAAGTCTACAGTGTGAGCAGCGGAGCTAGAATGATTGGCTACCACCAAAGCTAACCACCAAACTAAATGGTAAGCTAACCGGACACATAAACAATAGAAGTTTACATGCGCAGCCAGCAAGCGGAAACTATCAGAATCAGAATGTATAACAAAAAGTGTTTCTGAACAGGATTACCAACTATAGCTTTAACTATACACGATGAGCATCAGTAGCATACCACTGTAGGGAGAAAATGCTTTTTGATGGACAGCACTGTACTTTATCTGTTCAAGAAAAATTATTATATATACAATCTTAGCCAGTTTTGCTTGCTCATTTGAGCACAGGAACTGTTTGATTTACTAACATAAAACAGCAAAAAATAAAAACCTGTCAATTAAGGTTTTTCTCTCTACATATACTCACGGTCAGCAGAGTACTGGACTGGTGGAACGGGCACAGGTTCCTCAGGAGCGGTGACTGCAGCTGCTGTGCCATTTCTTTCCTGTTGAGCTTTTAGTACAATTGCTGCCAGGGGATGATCTGGGTCCATAACTTTAAGAGGCTGCAGAGTAACAAGACAATTAAGGAAAATATTATATGCTATTTTAAGGTTATCTACACAAATGTTTACATTTCGAAATTCCAATGCTTTGCCAGATGCATGCATGCGAAAAAATTAGTTTTTCTACCTTTTTAGTGAAACCTTTCAATTACAGTTATAAAATATACATGGACATGATGCGCAGCCTATCTGCCTTTATTTGAGGGTATAAACATTTTAAATTGCTGATTTAGGGGTTTCAGCTATTTAACATGTGCTACCTTCTTTGTAAAAGGGACCAAAAGCAATTGGACAATTAACTTCAAGGCTATTTCATGGGCAGGTTGGGTAATTTCTTTGTTATGTAATCATCTATAAAGCAGATTAGAAGCCTGGAGCTGATTTGAGGTGCGGTGCTTGCATTTGGAAGATTTTGCTGTGAATAAACAACATGTGATCAAAGTAACTCTCCATCAAGAATAAAAACCTTTGGATTGGACTTTGTTGAAGAAAACTTCTTAAAAAAACAAAAAACTGCACCTTTCTGAAAGAATATTTCATTCTACTAGAATGATGGCAAGAAAAAACGTATGGAAAAGGAGGGAAGAGCTCATTATCTAAAGCATACCATATCATCTGTAAAATACAGTTGAAGCAGTGTGATGGCTTTCAGTGGCAATGGGACACTACTGTTTATTGATGATGTGACAAGACAGAAACAGCCAAATGAATTTCGGAGGTGCTCAGAGACATACTGTCTGCTCAAATCCAGCTAGATACAATCAAATTGATTGGGCGGCATTTCATAACACAGACAGATGATCACCCAAAACATACAGCCAGAGAACCCAAGGAGTTTAATACAACAAAGAAGTGGAACATTATTGAAGGGCTAAGTCAGACAACTAATCTCAACCCAATTGAGCATGCATTTCACTTGTTAATGACTAAAGTTTTGACAGAAAGGGCCGCAAACACAAGGCAACTGGAAGATTTGCGACAGCAAAAGCAGCCTCCGAGGCCATTAAAAAAAGAAGTAGCCCAGCATCTAGTGATGTCCATGAGTTCAACGATCCAGGCTGTCATTGCTAGCAAAGGGTTTTCAAAACATGTATTAGAAATGAACATTGTAGTTTCAGTTACTTAAGGGGTCCACTTATTGTTGAGCCCATGAAATGAAGGGATTTTGTAAAAAAAGCTTTTGTTCCTGACATTTTTATGTAACCTATTTGTTTAACTCATTGAATTAAAGTTTAAAGGTCTTCGCTTCCACTGGATAAGAGTAGTTTTATTGTCATAACGTACAGACCCAAAGAAGAAGTTGTCTCAGTCCAAATATGTATGGCCATTACTGTATCTTGATTTATCCTGCAGTTTTTATCAAATCTGGACATTTAGGTATAAAACATTTACCTGGTTGAATGTTATTATTTGAAGGTCCCAGAAATCTGGAAACAATTGATGGCTACCGTTGGTACGGGAAAGGGTCATTTCATGGTTTGTTAAGTTCTAGACAAACAGAGCAGCCCCATTTCAAAATATTTAATATTTTAGAGAAAATTGACTGCATTAAACTAGACAGACTACAAACTCTTTAAATTAGTTTGTGATTTTTGATCCCTTTATTCGGTTTATATAAATTAGGTTTTGCCCACTTTGACATCTACACCAGACTCTATTTAAGATCCAAGGGTGTAGTTTAAAACCCTGATCTGAGAAGGTCAAAAGGCAGAAAAGACACTTGGACAAAAAAAAAAAAAAAATTAACGGCCACCTAAATATAAACTGAAAACATGAAAAGCCTTTGAGTTTTCCCAAATTTTCTCTCTGTATCTACTGGATACTGAAACAAGGAGTAACCAGTGGAAAAATCACAGATTTCTAACACGTTCTTGTTTTCTACAGTTATCCACATATGGAAAATAAAATAAAACTAAATTTAATATATTCTAAAACAGTTTTTGTGAAATAATAAACCACTAGGGCTGCCAGTTATATCTGCATTAGCATTGGTATTGGCTGATTCAATCCATTTTTATAGAAAATTCCCCGATTTTCTATAAAAGTTTGCACCTTTAAAGTTGGTGAAGTTGTGCCAGAAACTGTTGGATCTAAGGAAATATACATATCGGGGTTTCCTCTACATGTAATTAATCGTGGCACACAGCCACACCAACATAAAAGCCGCCACACCATCAGAATGAATAAAAAATAGGTAACACATGTGACATATCATACTGTATATTTGCGCACTATATGATTCTAATCATAATCCAAGTTTAAAATGGATTTAAATATCATGAAATTTACTGTATTTAGAAAAACCAACACAAAAAAAACAAACACGGCCGGCCCTGTCTTTCTCTAAGCCACTAGTGTATGAAGCTACTGGTGGCTACTGTGTGCTGCGCTGCTCTCAGTAGTGAAAGAAAACTAGAGACAACAGTCCAGTGTGGCCTACTTAGCTACTCTGTCTCTATCTTTGGGGACTTTTCGGACCCCTCTTGTTTTTTCAAAAACGCAACTAGAAACAAATCTAGTGAGTTTTCTAAGTGTTTTTGCCGATTTAGCGACTTCACATGAAAGCACCAATCTTTCACGATGGGGCCACGGCTGCTAGACCTCCCTAGTTCCCTCAGCGCTGTCTCACAGGCACAGGCTGCTGCCTCGTCCTGAAAGTCCTGCATGCAGAGAGGAGTCCAGCTCTGTTTTCTCAAATGTATAACCCTGGATTACAAAACTGGATAAAAATATCATGTAAATATAGTTATTTTTTGTCTAGTCTCTTTTTTTTTTTTCCTCTTTGAAGCTTTGTCCCTCCCCCCTAAAACAGCAATAATAATATCTGGTCCCTTATAAACACTGTAGGATTATCACAACATGTAATAATTTTACTGTAATAATAAAAATGTAAAAAAACAAGTCTTTAAGGCTCTCTGGAACTATAGTACTATAGAAACATAACTGGCCTGCATTGTCCTACAGTGCCGGAATCCCACATGGCTGTCTTTCTCAGTTAAATTTCAAAGTTGTAAAGAGTTTAGACAATAAATCCCTAAATTATGGGACAATGAATCCTAATTAGAAAATATGTTGTTCAATTAGAAAGAAAATCCCTCTTTATAAAAAACAAGTGTTCTTCAGCTTCTTGCAAAGGAAGCTGATTATGTTCTCATAAAAAAAAGACATGCTTCTATTATTGCTGCACTATAGATTAATGCCTTTCTTGACAAGTCACATGAAAGCAGCAACAAAGACCAAATGGCTTGATAACAGGGAAATACAAGACAGTTATTACAGTCTCATCAGCACACACGGGCAGCAATTATATGGTAGCAAGAAACAGTAATGAGGATGCAAATAACTTTCAAGCAAATCTAGAATAAGTAGCCTAAAGCTACTATAATACAAAAACTTAAACTTTGTAACAATGATTTTTTAGATGTGAAGAATAAAACTAGGTTAAGGAAAAGTCTACCTTTCTTTGAAACATACTAACAGTTAGTTTGTGGCTGTTGTTGGCAAACAGAACATTAAAAATGCAAAGCTTTTCTACCCATTCCCAACACGACAAAACAACTATTAGAAGAATGTATTAAAATCAGTCTAAATACAGCAGAATATGAAGAACCAAGGGAAAGAATGGCGGAGGAAAATTCCTGTGCACAAATGAAACTCCCGCTTTGGCATGTGAGGTTTCAACAAGATGGATTACCTTTATTTCAGTTTAAATCTTCTTGTCCTTGAATGTTTTACTGCATCTACTTTAAGATGCTGACGACATTCATAAACCAAAAGTTTTTCAAAATGTAAAACAGGCTTAACTTATACATAATAAACATCTGTTAAAACCCACCAGACAACGAGGAGTCTGTGTTCTGTTGAGCTTACCTTTGTCAGCTCCTCCAGGCGAGAACATCTCTTCGGAGCAAACAGACTGGGATGAAGGTAGTTGCCATCTCCATCATCATCAGAATCTTCAGAATCTGACTCTGGCAAAAAAAAAGGAAATACTGCAATTAATTTTACTGAATGCATAAGATATATGTCAAATATCACTGAATGTTCATCATATCATGGACCTGAATATCATTAACTTTGGACATTTAATAATGCATTTGGAAATTTCTTTTTCTGGGATTATACAACAGACTGATTGGCTTTGTAGGCAGCTGCAAATTTCTACTGGGTTTAAAGACAGAACCCTCCCATTCCAGGTCATGTGACAAAGGAGTTCCAGCAGTTTCCAGTGGGTGGAAGGCTTAAGCCCTGGTGGTTCCTGAACATCCTAACCTCCTCCCTTTCATCTAGGGGTGAAAAATTAGGTCAAATCCCTGAACCTTGGACACAGCTGGGTGTTCCAACAGAACAACGATGTCAAACACAACTCAAAACTAGTATTGGAAAGAATAAAGCGGGCTGATAATAAGCTTCTGGACTGCAGAAAGAACTCGGACCTTTGTCGATCTGTCGCAGAAACCCGGCTGGGTGAGTACATCCCAGACAGCGAACCACCAATACCAGCGTTGTGGGTGCGGTTTTGTGTGGATCGCATCGCGGAGGTGGGATTTCCTTCTATACCTGTCCAAAATTTAAATTATCTGGGTCATGGCAAAAGCAAATTTTGCTCATGTTTTTCTGAAAACGTTTCAACACCTATCCAGGAGTCTTTATCAAATCAAGGGCCTTGTCCTTGAGCAACCTGTAGTTCCAGCATTGCTGTTTTTAAGCACATGGAGGCCCATCTTCCCAGGTGCATTCAAAGTCAGATGCAAATCAATGACCCACCCGTCACTGTCCTGGGTCGTTGGAGGCTATTGCTTGCTGTGAGTCGAGTACTTGGTCACCTGAATCATGATGAGACTGTTTATATAATCTCTTTGAAATGAGTTTGAGGACGGAGTTGTATATACTGGGTAGTTGGTAGCACAATTTCCCCACACCTCTGGTCAGTGTTGGCTTCTCTCTTTTGACAAAGATGGCTTCTTCAAACCATCTGTTCACTCTGTCAAAAATCTTGACCACATGCATAACATAGCCCAGTTTTGGTTTGGGTGTTGTGTCTTTGGGATGAACCCAATTGTTGTCTGAGACTCTTATTACGTTTGAAATTCATGGGTATGATGTTGTTGTTCTCAAAATACAACTCTTTTCAAAAACAGGGGCAGTGACAGCAAACCCAAGAAATGCAAACTCTACAAACTCTACCAAGAAGAGCAGTCAAACAACCCCACCAGAATTACGGCAATAGCTTGTTTGTGTGGTGTAAATAGATGTGTAACAAGAATGAAGTGGGGGTGTATAGATATATTTAAGAATGTATGTACAATTGTTGACCCTGTGTTGCTTAAAAAGTAAAAACATAAATCAAGAATAAATTTAAAACCCTTTCCCCCAGAAAACAAGTATATGGTGCAAAAACTTTAAATTTATGCCCAATTTGTTTTTTTAAACCCCATAAAACATCAAATTCAGTGTAATCATTCCACCCTGGTAAAAAGGAAACCGCTTCAAATGAGTTTTTTAAAGCCTATATTAATATATTTATACCCATGACGAATCTAGGGTAATTTCTCAGCAGTCCAGGACGTGACAGATTTAAGTTTTGGGTTTCAAGACTGCGAATCCGGAGAAGGATTTCTGAAACTCACCTTGAGACTGCTCTTGCTTGTTAGAAGAGACAAGGTTGTATCGACCTTCCTTCATGGCCCGCAGGATGTGTTTATAATACGGGTTCAGATAGTGGTCAAAGCGGAGAAAGTCAAACTGGGAGTTCCCGGCCTGCTTTGCTTTCAGCACAATCTCAAACTGAGCCCCCTGCTGACACACAAAGTTGGCCGTCCTTTCGATGATGTTGTGCGTCTTGATGGTTGCCGGCTACAAGAAGAGAGAAATAATTAGCATAAAAGCAGCAATGTAAATGTTTAAAACAATCTTTGTACTCAGAGAGGAATACTTATTTTTATGGCAAAAGTAAAATGACTTAGGCATAACAAAGAGTGTAAAAACTGAGCATCAGTACTAGAAATAAGAATTGGCCAGCATTAACATGCAGCGTACAGTAACAACTGCTTATTCATCCCAAGGACATAAGCCATTTGATGTCCGACAGGTTTTCACGCCAACAACTCTATGCCAATCGTGATGATATTAATTCTGAAAGTACATGCAAGGTGAACATTTCTAGAAGAGAGATGGTCCACTAGTCATGTAGTATTTTAACACAAAGTGTGCTTTTAGTGATTAATTACAGTAATTACCAAGAGGGTAGACAGAAGTGCAGATATTTACAGAAGAATACACATCTCACCCAGATAAAAGTCACAATAAATATTAGTCATGACATTGGCTAAAAGGGTGCCAGTGTCCAGCAAAAAATTGAAATCGATGTGTTTATGGCGCACAAGGACATCTTGAGTTACATGAATCCTTCTTATTGCTATGGAGCTATTCGATTATGGTGCAAGGCAACATTGCCACCAACTGTGCCGCTGTGGAGCCAGGTAGGCATATTAGGGTTGCAGATGCTTTCAATCAAGGTGCTGAAAGTAACTTGTCTGAGGAAAATCTTGTTTATAACATTTCCTTATGAGAAATGTGCATCAGTGAAATGTAATTAGAGTACGTCTTAGAGAAACGGTGAAGGCTGTCAACTCCTTTCTGTGATTTATTTCCACTGAAGCCTTATTGCCTGCACTCTGGCTGTTGCATGTGCACACAACGACAAAAATGTCTTTTCTTTCCTCTCTTGCATAGGAAATTGGGAATCACTGGAGTTCCATCTGTAGACACCGGATTAAACAAAGAAACATCCGTTTAAATATTTTAGATCTGTGTACTACCGTTTTCCCTTTAGATGTTACGTCATCGTGAAGCTGTGCTCTACTGTAGGCAGCCCACACTGACAGAAAAACGCCTTTGTGGTGGAATGTAGCAGAGGTAAAATACATTATTATGAGAGCAACCTTTCCACTAACAATACAGCAACAAATGTTCTAATTCATATAGCAAGTGCTCCAATAACCTTTGATCAGACTTTCCCTCAGATATAAAGTGACAGGATCTACTTGAGTTAATTATATGTTGGCCTCTTACATTGTTCAAGCAAAGGTGTTTCCATGTAACCATAATTCATGGCAAAGTCAACGCATCGAGTCAAAAAGTTATATCACGGTTTTAATCAAAAAGAAAAAAACTCAGTCATACTCTTCTTTTTGATCACGATATTAAAACAAATATACAAAGGTTTTAGACCAGGGGTCATCAACTACATTTGTCCGATGGCTAGAATTTCAAATTTGCACGGCTTTTAATCACTGACGGAACAAATTCGAAATATAGCATGATGATGGTGCTCTCGAAGAGTCTTACGCGAAATATTCTGGGGGTTGGAAGGAAAGCTTTGGTGGGCCGGATGTGGCCCGCGGGCCGCCAGTTAACCTTCTTTGTTTAAGACCTTTTGTGCAAAACAACATATTGTAATTTTGGGAACTGAACTTTTTATCTTTATTGTGAGTTAAAACAGGTTCTTCACCATATAGCAGTCAATATAGTAAAGATCTGAGGCACAAATTTTGTAAACAAATCACAGACGCATTTATTACAGCAAAGTTTTTTCTCTTTGTTTGTATGAGGTTTCAACCACAATTTGTCTGGGAACATCCTGAAAAAATGGCTTGGCCTGCAGGAAACCTCAGTCAGTGGTAAATATTTATGTTCTGCAGACAATACATACAGAAACAACTATGTTTGTAATGCCAGCCAGACATAAGATGTGAGAAAAAAGGATCAGTAAAAGGTTCAATAGAAGAACATTATTCATTCCTTTTCCATTCTAGCCTATAATGTAGGATAATACTACAGTCACTACATCCTCCCAACCAATCACAAACGCAGGCCCAGGAACGCTACATCAACATGCTCCGCCCCCTTTAACGAGTTCAGAGATCATGCATTATTGTTTTTAAAAGCAGTTTTGGTAAAAAGTTGGTTGAATAAAGGGTTGAGTTTGAATTTAGTGTTTGTGTGTTGTCTGTCTGAAAATATGTCACTAAGCAACAGCATAAAATAGCCAGGGCTGCCCTTAAAGCATGTTTTGAATTTGTTTTTATAATTTTCCATATCGATGACTTATTTTTTGTCAATATTCTTTCTTTCCCATTTCGTCCAGCCCCAGAGAGTGTGTGCTACTATGACTGCAATAGGTTGTCAACAGCCACAGAGCAGCAAATACTTTTTTTCCACTCACCAGCTCCACATCTGGTGGGATAGAGAGTCCCGGGGGGGCAACAAATGGTTCTTCACTTTCCTCCGGCTCTGCCTCCTCTGTGTGAAGAGAAAATGGAACAGAAACAACCAGGCTCATTTTTATTTATCCTTCCAAACAAAATAAAAACGTACGACATTTCTACAAGGTTAGAAAAAAACAAACAAATTAAGAACGAATTTCTGAAATTTTAAGAAAATGAATAAGACACATTTCCTCCATCCTTCTCTTCACTCCACAAATATATCAGGGTGAAATACCACCCTAGCCTTTACCTTCATCTTGATAACAACATAGAGGTCAGACAGAGACGAGATTAAATTTTTAATGCAGTACTGCAGGGAGTTTGCAGAATAATAAAGGGGCCCTTTAATTTAATACAAAACCACAATGGGCAGTAAAAAAAAAAAAAACTCAAACTTTCTGCCAGACTGAAGGATTCCATTTGACTGGACACGTGTAATGACCCACGGGTACGGTCTTTAAATTAGCTTCTGACAAGGCTGACAACGACTCATTCCATCTCATGTCACTTCACAGATCAGATTTTGTGAACAGAATATGAAAACCTTCCAAAATAGTTGTTTTGTATTTCGGAAAGCTACAGCATTTTACACAGAAGAGGGAAGTCTGCTCAACCGAGACAGTGAAGACAAAGTGAACAGATTTAAATCAACTCATTCAATAACAATCTTAATTTTAAAAGGGAATTAAATCTAGTGGTGTGCTATGAAATGACTGTCTAGCAATGGAGCAAGTTTTTATTTTATTTTTTTAGGGCTGCCTGCAGTAACACATTAGTCATATTTTGACAGCGACCATGTAAATTACACTGATATTAACCTTCTGCCGTGTTTGGCTTTCACTTGGGAGACAAAAAATAAAAAAATAGGGCTAATGATCTGATTTAACATCTGATTTTTTTTTTTTTTTTTTTTGTCAACCAAAACTACCTCTTTGATGCTGTTCTGGGAAGGGTCCCTGCTTATTTTAATAAATCAGCATTTTTGATAATGTCAGAGATACGCTTTAATGCGGCCACCTGAACTGCACAGACCTTTTCCCAAAAGGCAAATTCAAATATCGGCATTTTCAGCAGACCTTTTAATACCTCTGTTCTACAAATGTCCCCCGAAGAGAATGTAAAGCATTGCTGCTTACCTGTCAGGATATTGGAAATGCCTCTAGCATCCACTACATCAAATATGTAGAGTTAGAGAAATGCACCGGTGTATACTTTTTTTCCCCACATTTTAAGCCATTGAGCCTTGTGATGCTAATCTGTTTTTTAAGGGAAAAACCTTATTTATCCCCCCCCCCCCCCCCCCCGTCATTCAGTTTCTATAACTTAAATGTTCTTTTAACTGGATGCCAGAAACAGCGCCAGCGTGAACAGGCTATAGCTGTACAGCCCCTCCCCCACTTATTGCTGAACATTGTCAATCAGCTGCCTAAAGAAGAGGATCAGTTTTTTTTTATGTTTTATTTCCTGCTCTACACCGATGGGATTTTAACATTCATATCTACAAGCCTTAGCTGGTTTGGCCAAGGGCTGGACGTTAATTCAATATCAATACATATCCCGACATATTATTTTATTCAATAACGGTGATGTGATTTTTAAACACATTCGCGATATTTCAGTGCACATTACAGTCTTAGATTGCAGCATTTGTCCGTGACCGACGTTCAGGGTGAAGCTGATTCAAGCAGGACAGAAACAGCTGCAACACATTGGCTACGCGGGTGATGACGTGCACCACAGACAGGGGACCCGTACTAGACAGTACCAAGTACCAGGCTTTGCTCAGCGGTAGTAGGCCCGGTCTATAGCAGTTTTAGCTTCAAAAAGAGTCACCTGACCTCAACACAAACGTGACTGAAAGCAATTCCGCAAGTGAGGGGAAAGCAGATGAAATCGTTGACGGAGGAAAGACTAATTTGGTGGTGTGGGAGTGGTTCGGCTATCTAAGATCCAATTAACTGCAGGTTTCAGTGTGCTGTCTGATAGCGTTTTCTGAGAGTCAGAAGATGAAGCTCCATAAAAGTTTAAGTCTACCTCGTCACGGAAGCATCAGCCCCAGCTGTGTCAAAAGAGAAGCCCATGCAGCACACACAGATGGCAGTAATCTTGCCTCATGACAAGCACTCCAAAAAGCATAAAGACATTACTAAGGCTGTTACAAATCTCTTGAATAAAGACACAACGGCGTTTACTATGGTGGTAAACGTGGGCTTCAGGAAGATGATGTCACAGATACAAGCTTCCTGGTCAGAAATATTTTTCACAGTTATATCTGCACTGTATGTTGAAGTTATAGAAAGGGTGGAGGAGCAACTGAAGTGAAAGACGAACTTAGTGACCACAAGTGACCTGTGGTCAAGCCGGAACCTCCTGGTCTCTGAATGTCGATCTGAACGTACAGCCACAGGGGAATTTCAAATCGGAGCGCGGCCTCGTTTACTTTTTAACAACTTATTTTATCGTGGCCATCTTAGTTGCTTTTACCTCTGATCTTCACATTCAATCAACTTCTCTCTGAATTTTTCTTTGCCTCTTCTCTGTGGCTGCCACATCACATGATGAAAAAAAAAAAAAAAAACGATCAGCTGACCCAATATTAATACACATCAACATTCATGAGGTGCCTTGCATTGACCATTTATGGTTGAATCTGGGCGTGTAGAGGGCAGAACCTGAGGCGGAATCAGGTGTGCAAACTGCAAACTGCAAAGTACAGCTGTGATCTATAAAAAGAAATTTGCGTGGTGGTGTGCATGCGCATGAATTTATAAATCTGAATATTTTTTCTCGGCCTACATTGACTTTTAGTATGGATTCCACGCAAAGTTTTATAAATGAGAACCTGCTGGTCACTGGTTCCTACGTGCCACGGTGTGGGTGTTTTAGAGTCTATAGATGCAGTTCAAAGCCCACTCCTCCAAGTCACTTATGCCTTGTTCGGCGAGTCCTACGTCAGTGTGATGCATCTCGTCAATGCCTCCATCTTGAAGGAAGCAGAGGATGACACGGAGCTCACAAGAGCCGTAAAGACAACAGCGATGGGATAACTCAATGAAAAGTAAAAGGATCCATTACTGATGATCTACTTGACATGACATGGCATGCCTCGTTGACCCAGGATTCAAGCTTTCAGTTCACTCAGGAGAAGAGAGAGCAAATCAAAGAGAGAGATGCTGAGGGGAGAGAGAGCTGTTGTGATAAGACGAGTCCAGAGTAAAAAAACAAAAAAAGCATTGAAGATGCTTCTGCAGCAGGGCCACCAGCCAAGGAAATAAAGGTCTCTGGCTGGCAACCTTCTATTTTATGTTTTTTTTTGTGGTTTTTTTTAACAGCCTCACCAGTTCCTACACAGAAGGCATGAGTGCATAGCAGGCAGTTGAGAGGGAGCTTGACAACTACCTTTTGTCTCCAGGTGCTGACAATGACTCAAATCCTCTGGATTAGTGGAAGGTCTATCAAAAGAACTTCCTCGGCGCAAGCCAACTGGCAAAGCACTCCTTTTGCGTTCAGGCACGAGTTCCCATCCGAAAGGGTTTTCAGTACAGGTGGCATACAGGTGGCAACATTGTCACATGTAGAAGGGCGTCTTTGAAGCCAGATCATGTAGACCAGCTTGTATTTCTTGCCAGAAACCTCTAGAGCCTGTCATATGG
The DNA here is from genome assembly GCF_011125445.2 of Fundulus heteroclitus. Classification (NCBI taxonomy): domain Eukaryota; kingdom Metazoa; phylum Chordata; class Actinopteri; order Cyprinodontiformes; family Fundulidae; genus Fundulus; species Fundulus heteroclitus. Next base: position 14,705,452 of record NC_046368.1, on the reverse strand, counting down.
GGTTATCAACACTCAACAATGCCCCTGTCCCTGCAACATTAGTTTTTTTTTTTTTTTTGTTTTTTTCTGTTTATGGCAGCAATTCTGAGCACTTTTGTTATTCATTTTAGCCTGGATGAAGCACCTTTGTTTAAATCTATAAGAATAACATTGTAAGTCCATGTTGTAGTTTAAAGATAAAGCTATTAATATAGACAAAGGTGAGACTTCTATGTTTGAAGGTCTTTTTTAGGGGGCTAAATACAAATAAAAGGTCAACATTAATTTATTTGTACAGCTTTTATTTCTAAAATGTTATATTGGAGGAGTTTTATAGACTTGGCAAAAATTATTTTCTCAAGTTTGTACAACCATCTGTCATGGGTATTCTTGGCAATTTTTCAAAGGCTTTTTTTCTGAGCATTTGTTACTGAAAAGTAACAAATTATAAATAAACTTGCCTTGCCTTATATTGTTTATACTGATTTCAGAATTATATCTTATCATTCGAAATTAAGAAATTTATTGTTATATACGTTTTGGCAATATCTTCCAACCCTAGTATGGCCCCTACCTATTGAATTTTTTACACAACCATACACAAAAGCAGTCAGCCCTAAACAGATCCTTCCTACTACAACAGTGGTGACGGTTTCTTAAACACTTTATTCTGAAAATTTTTAATATTGTGGAAAAGTGTAATATATTTTGTAACTCATTTAAATTCAACACTATTCAAAATCACTTAATAAATCCCAAGGGGAAATGAAATGTTGTAACTCATATTATGCAGGTTTCTTCAAAGAGTTGTAGATGCTGATGGCTGTGGGCAGAAAGACTCTCCTGCATTTGTCAAAAAGTGAAACTCGAATTATACAGATTCATTACAGACCGAAATATTTTAAGCAATTATTTCTTGTCATTTTGATGAATATGGCTTACAGATAACGAAAATCCATAATTCAGTGTTTCTTAGAATATTACATTAGATCAATTTCAAAAAAATGATATTTTAATAGAAAGGTTAGGTTTCTCAAGAGTATAAGAATTCCTTTGTTGTCCCACAATGGGGAAATTCAGGACAGTATCTCCATTTCTAAGGATGACCTTCTTTCAAAACTTGGTTGGGACTCCTTTTGCATGAAATTCTGCATCATGCGACATTGCATGGAGGCAAATGGTCTGCTGAGGTGAAATGGAAGGCCAGGTTGCTTTGATAATGGCCTTCAAGTCATCTGCACTGCTAGGTGTGGAGTCCATCATCTTTTTGACAATACCCCATATAGATCTGATATGGGGGCTCAGATCAGGCCAGTTTCCTGGCCAGTCAGGCACAGTAACACTATTATCATTTAACCAGCTTTGGTACCATTGGCAGCGTGGGGAGGTACCAAGTCCTGCTGGAAAATGAAATCTCCATACAGCTTGTCAGCAAGGAGGCAGGAAGTGCTCAAAAACGTCCTGTTAGACAGTTGCATTGACTGTGGACTTCAGAAAATGCAATGGGGCAACACCAGCAGCAGACATGGCACTTCCAGAATTTGCAACCTAAAATTTAACTGATCTGGACCACTGATCCACAGTCCAGTTGTTTTTATTCTTAGCTCAGAAAAGATACATGTGTAGTATTTGTTTGTGTGTAGTGGCTCCTTAAGATGACCCCAAACTCAGTGTACTTTTGAAACTTCCCAAATTCATGAACTCTCAAGGCTTTGGTCATTGCTGTTGCATGTAAACCTTTTTACAAAACTTTTTTCTTCCACTTAACTTTATTTAAACATGCTTGCATACAGCACTCTGAACAATGTCCTTTTGAGGCTTATCCTCCTTGTAAAGGGTGTGAATGACTGGACATCTGTCAAGCACATATGACTGTGTTGCCTACTGAACCAAACTGAGACACATTTGCCGATGTTTTGAGTTAGGGGGTGACACCGTAAATTTCCCATATTTAACTTTTCACAATATTAAAATTTTCTAAGACAATTATTTTTGGGTTTTCATTAATTGTGAGCCATAATCATCAAAAACAAAAGGAGATGTGATCCTGGAGGAGATGTGAACAGCCCATAATTGATCATCCCCAGGTTTATTGGACCTGTCCTAAAATCTAGTCCTTCAGGAAGGATGTAGCTTCAGCCGTTTCAGAATTCCCAGGTTTTGCTGTTAGTGCAATATTCCAATATGCAATATACCTTCCACATATCTCTAAAGATTTAAATAATGATGATGCATACCTTTTAAAGGTTATGCTGGCTGCAACTAAGAAAGCCATTACCAAACATTGGCTTTAAAGAACTACTCTGCTCCTCATCTCTATTATTGCTATCATTAAACATACTTAACTATTAGAGCAAAATGACTTACTCTTTCCTGCTGCAAAACGAACCATTGTAGGCCAACGGGGAAAATAGTCTCCCATTTCTCAGCCATAGTTATAGAACTTCATAGTAAATCCTGTACACGCAGTTAATTAATACCAGGAACCTAACATGCCATGACCCTCCATCCAGATGTTCTTGGAATTGGTGTGATTTTTCCTCCGACTCCATGTATAAATATTTAAAGAAAATAATACCTTAAAAAATCTAAACTAGAGGTTTTTTTTTAATAAAACATTTTTTTTAAACACAGCATAAGATTTCTATATTCCATCTTTAAATTTCAAATGTTTGGCATCATCAGTAATGTGCCATTACTATGAAGTTTCCTAATTTTTTTTGGTTTTATATTTTCTGCTTTATAATATCTTTTTTCAGTTGATTTTATTTGTTTTTGTTTGTTGTTGTTTAGGGATTTGTTGTAGGGCAGTTTGCTCAACCCTGGTATTTTAAAATGTGTTTCATAAATAAAGCAAGTGGAATATGAAAAAAATAAAAGTGCAAAATAAAGGTTTGGAACCCACAGCAAGAACATTAGGCAAACTAAAAAATTTAATAATTTTACTCCAACTGCTTTCTTTTAAATCTGGCAACCATTGCACATTGTGTATTGCCCACAAGTAAATATAATTCCTATATTTTGGTTTTAATCCATATCTTTACTAAGATCTCCAGAACTCTAAGTTTAACCCTGTTCGTTAAATGCACCTAAACTGAAAACTCCCATTTTTTTCTTCTTGCATATGGATCAACAAACAGCATGTTCCTTAAAACAGTAAAATACAGATGGTAGTGAGGTAGTTTCTTTTTCCTCTGCTTTTCTGGGATCGGGTCATCGGGGTAGCAGCTTAGTAGAGAGGCCCAGATTTCCCTTTCCCGGAGAAGGCACTCTACCATTTTCTGGCCCAAGTTTGTTTTATATAAATGCAAAATGAAAAGGATCACATGTACACAATAGAAAGAAAATAGGAATCAACTGTTTAGATCTGAAAGTAATCAGTTTCCACCAGTAAATAGCAGGTGGGCATATCTCTCCTCACAATTATAGACCTGCAACAAGTTCTCACCGTGCTCCTTGTTAGCCTCCTCCTCCTCTGTGGGCTGTGAGGGATCATAGTAGTCAGCGCTGTACTTGAAGGCCACTGCATTGTAAGTGCCTTCGTCAGCCAGAGCCTCACTTAAACGTTTGTATTCTTCCTCTATTGAAAGAGACACATACAGAAAAAAAAAAATCATTCTTCATCCTGTGCCCTTGCTGAACATTTTGTGACATAAAGCTGACCTTGTGACACATTCAATACAACCAGAGCACAAACAGTTTGTTAAATATAGGTCGAATGTGGCGACTGAATATTATGTTATTAACAATAAGACAAGTTCAGATGCCTCAAAGATTTTCTTAATAAGGTCCAATGCCTTGTCTTTTACTCCAGAATTTGATAAAAACAAGGCAGTGGAAACTTTGCTTCAAAAAAAAAACAAAAAAAAAAAACCCTTAGCTGTAAGCTTTGTTTTCCAAATATATAACCAACATTTCTGATTCTATTTTGAATAGTTCTGATGAAATAAAATTTTAGAACATCTTTTGACTCATGGGTTATGGCTTTTTAGTTAAAAAAAAATTAAAGCTTAAAGCTCATAGTTTCATGAAGTCCTCAGACGAATGATAAGGTCAAGCTTTTCATGGGAACATGACTTTGTTACACTGTTGGTTCCAAGAGACCATCAATAATAGCCAATTTAAGAAATACTATTTAGTGGCTTAATTACACACATCATTGTAATTGGTATAACAAAGAATAATAAAGGGGGCATTTAATTTTTAGAACAGTATTGCTGTTTATGGTGGTTTATGACTGCGATGCCTTTTTAAATCATTTTTAGCACAACGTATAGGGTTAACGTAATATCAAAAAATACTGTCACACAAGTCTAAGTTCCCATCACGTGTCCCACACATGGACAGAAATGGTTATGACATACTATGGGACAATATCCTTCTTTAGGACATTTGTTTTAAATGTTTCTCTTGTACTAAAAATCTACCTTTTCAGAATCATAAAGCCATAAAAAAACACAGGTCTGGACAAACAGGGTGAAAGGAAATTAGTCAGAGTAGACAAGACCCTATTTGTGGCTTAAAAAAAAAATAAATATATATATATATATATATATATATATATATATATATCTTAGCATTTCTATTTAGCTACAACTATTTCTAACTGTCTACTTAATTACGTTGTTTGTAGTCAGTTTCTTATCACACAGGAAAGGAAGACCAGCATCAGAATGCACTTCTAAAAGCCCCAGGAGGCTTTTCATTGCAAAGATACATTTCAGATGACAACAAGAAAAGAAACACAAGACAAACATCCCGTAAAGCCATGTTAGCAGCCTAAGTCTAACCAGTCCAGCAAGCAAATATTGATTTCCCTCACATCGCAGGGTAAAAATTGTACCCTGCAGCTGTAGCCATTTAGTTTAGACTTGCAGAATGCAACCTGCTGTTGGGTCAGATTGCCTTACCCACACAAACAAAACTCCTGGTTGTGTTTATCGCTGGTAAGAAAAACAGCTTCTTGGTTCTCTTTGCAGATACTCGTCTAATGTATAGAGTTTCATTAAGGGAAATGTGGAAAATGAGACTGGAAAATAATTGCTCTGATATGCACTTATGGCCAGCAAAACATTGTTTTGAAATAAATAGAGATATTTAAAGCTTTTTTTGTGGTACTCTATTAGGACAATACTAACAATTACCCATGTATTTAGTTGTTTCAACATACATTTATAAAGAAGGCTCTTTGAAACTTTAAAAAGAAACTTTTTGTATTAAAATTCATGACGATCTATCCATACTTCACCAACTGCCCTTTCACTGGTCAGATGGGTAATAGACTGAGCGAATGGGGTCAAGCCTCCAAATTCAAGGGCAGAACAGTCTGCAGGACGACCCTTCTGCAAGGAGTGTGTGTAACTCAAACCATTAGCTGGCTCATTCTTTGCTGTCAGTTTGGGCACAGGACACCATATTTCACTTAAAACGCCCATGTATTAATTCAATGGCAGACATTAAGTCTGTCATTCACTAAAGCACTTTGTCACCAACATAACCAGCGTAACTATGATGTAAAGCATCTAAGACGCAAGAGTCCTAGACATCCTAAAGTCAAAAGAGATTTAAGCATTAGCTATCAAGGTGGAGACAGAGGTGGTCCACTTCAAAGACAGGAGAATGAAAGTGCATAGAAAGGGGCTGTCGAAAGGACTGAGAGGGATTTTAATCAATACTCAGTCAGATATGTATTCAGTAAAGCACATAATAGTTAGAAATGATCCATTCATACCGAGTAGTGAGAATGGGAGATCATAACAGCCTTAAAATTCCTGAAGACTAGAAAAAGGAAGCATGAGTTTGCTTTTACTGAATCTTGAAAGATGTACCCAGAGTGATTGTTTAAAGATTTCAGTATTGTTCCGCAAGTACTGCTTTAAACTGAAAAGACACTTAGAAGAAAAAAGAAAAAAATGGAAGTGTAAAGAAAATGCTTTTTGGTTATAAAACAATTAGAGCCGACTTATAACTAAGGACAAAAACAAGCCTGGCAGTTACAACTATACGTGCCTTTTTCCCCATCTTACATGCTGAATGATAGTGGTGTTCCTATCGAACGGTCACCGATCATTGTCTGCAGATTACCGTGAAAAAGTATGTGAGTGGTGTATGCGCATCAACGTCTTTTGTTTCCAATCACCTGTACCTTGTACTTTGCAGCCTGCAGAGGACCTGTGTGTAGTCTAGTATCTCCCCCTTTCCCATTGACATATATTACTGGATAGGACATCACCCATTCGCCGCTATAGACAGGAGCCATTGCTATGCATTGAGTCTTATCCACAAAACCATGCTGTTCTAATGCAGAATAAGCACACATCTGTCAAAAAATGGCCGTAGCACGATTTTTATAATAATATGGCTCAAATTAAAGACGAGAAAATTGCAGAGGTTACGATACATAGAAATATGTACTTTCCCTAAAGACAAATCCATAAGCAGTGTGGGAACTGTAAGACCATAGTGTTGACAGGGATACCTAGTGATCATGGCACACTGCCAAGGCAAAAATAAAAACCACACAATGTTCGGGATGGATGGATGGATGGATGGATAGTTTGCTTTTGACACACTATTTGCACGCTTATACTAACCATAATCAGTTTGAAATTAACTGAAATATCACAAAATGTTAAAATGTTACTCATTTAAAAAGGGACTTTTTGTGCAAAATCTACTTTTTAAGCACTTAAAACATTTGGTTGTGTACTTGGTGCCTCTAGGAGAGCAGAAAATTTGAATTTAGCCTGTCCATGTACTGCATAGATATCTGTTGTATTCAGTTCGGGACATGTTTTTCACTCCATCCAGTGTTCTCTAGTCCCAAATTCCATTTTTTCAAACAATAACATCACAGAATTTGCAGCGGAACTGCTGAAAACCGTCAAGGACTTCCAGCTTATCAATTTTGCAAATCTGCCATTTTTCTTTCTCGCAGCAATTCTGTAGTCCAAGCTCAAGGCTGCTGAAGCTACAAGGGGATAAGTGAAAATGTTCCGTTGCTGGGTGTATAAATTTGGGAATAAAGAGTTCATTTGTGCTGCTAGATAATTGGATAATTGGATAGCTGCTATCAAACTACAAAAATGGCTGAATGGGGTGGAGTGGAACGCTCTGGACACGGAGGGCGGCAGGGTGTGAAGTGCCTCAATTGCATTACATAGAGACCGCATCAAAACGACTTGCTTTCATCAGACGAACCTCTGGACAGGAATTCAGACCAAATTGCATTGCAGTTCTAATTTATGTAGGCCACAACTGAATGATTTGAATGTGAAAAGTGTTTAAAAGCATATGTCCACTTTAAAGTAGATAGATAGTTGGCAGAACATAAAGTCATGGTTTATTGTTGTGGGAATCCGATCGCAAGTCTTTGCTTTGTGCATATACTGTATGTGGAGGCATTACAAGGAGTTAGAGTTCCTACATTGCAATGGTTCTGTCTGACTTTCTGTTTTTAACCTCTGAAAAGCAATTTGTTACACCTGCCCGTTTGAAAAGCCTGAAAAAAGCACCACCACGACAAATCCAAAACTTCCTAAAAACCAGGCAGTTTTTCAGCAATTCACATCTTTGGACATGTAAAGAAAACAACTCACATGGCATTGTAGGGACCTGCTTGAATCATCAAGCAACAACATTATGCAGAATAGAAGGTTTGGCAAGTGACTCACGTGTCCTGATTGCCCCATTAGACTTCAATGGCCCATTAGTGTGATTGTTCGGACTCCAATTTAAAAGACTACCAACTATGTTCAGAACTGAAGTAACCTTTTGTGCGAGAGGCAAAAAAACGTTTTAAAGGGACAAGAGTACAAGTTCAGATTCCTTCTACCTAAACACATGACTGTAATGCCCTGGATGATCCAGAATCTACACCAGCATATGTCCACCTTAACTGGAAGGCTGTAAGTCAGTCAGGTGATGCAGTGTTTTTCATTACAAGCAAACTCTCGCGTGTTAAACCAACCAGAGTAGAGGGTGTGACAATGTTCAAAATCAAATCAAGAAGAACGAGAACTGTTCTGACTGCATTGCAGACCAGGCAGTTGGAAAAGAGGAATAAAACGAAATACATTGCAAAATATTAAATATGATTTAAGTTATTATTTGATACATTTGACCAACAGATCCGTGATTTCATGAAGAATCTAAGGGTTTTCCAACCATTACACTGATGTGCACTGTTGAGCTGTAAAGAATATATGTATAGATTATTAACAAATATCAAAGACACTTACAAAAACGTTAGCTACCGTATTTTTCGGACTATAAGCCGCTCCACCATATAAGTCGCATCAGCCCAAAAATGGGTCATAAAGAGGCAAAAAAATAATAATAAATAAATAAATAAATAAATAATAATAACAATAATAATTATATTATTATTTATATATATATATATATATATATATATATATATATATATATATATATATATATATATATATAAATTCACACCCGACTATAAGTCGCATTTGTTTAGAAATGTATTTATTTTTAAATGCATTTGTAATGATTAGAAGTGGCCTCTGTATTACAGTGCAGTGGATTGCTTGTGTTCATGGATCAAGTCGATTGTTTCCCTCACAGTGATTTTATTTGTGTGTGTGTGTGTTTGTGTGCGTGCGTGCGTGTGTGTGTGTGTGAGAGAGATGGGATCTGAGTGTCTGATTACAACGGGATGATTGACTTTCTACCTTTCTAAAACAGAAAGTTTTCACATATGGAAACCATGACAATAATTTTGACTTTGCTGTAAATAAACAAAGAAATACCATTTTTGCCAAACTCCCCACTTCTAGTATATAGCTACGACACAATTTTTTTTTTTTAAAAAAGGAACTCCTGACTGTGATTGTTTCACAGTAAATATTTCCAGAAAAACCATCTTGCTTACCTTGTCTTGCCTCTTCTTCGAGCAGGTCGGTGTGCAGAGCCAGGTACCGCTCTTCATCGCACAGCGCCTCAATCCTGGCCTCTTCCTCTGACAGCTGGTAGGATGTATTCCATGACCCGCTGTCATACTCTGAAAGGTCATGTAAGTGACCCCGCCCATCATATCTGTTGGATGAGAAACAGGATTAGAGCGAAATAAGTCCAAAAATAAATTAACATTTATTACGAAAACCTAGACCTACTTACCAAGGCAATGTGATGATGGGTTTTAAACAACTACATTCATTGTTTTGTCTTAAAATACCTAAAATTAAGAATTATGCTTATATTTCTTTTTTTTATGAGCAAACCTAGATTCAAAATAAAAGAAAATACAAAAAAGAAAATGAAGACAAACAAAGCAACTCGCCTCTTACCTTACAGGGTTCAATTCCCCCCTGTAACACTCATCATTACTTCTAAATCTGTAAAGAAAGTTACATTCACACAAACCCGAGCACATAAATACCTATCCGTAAGAACCCAAATGGACGATATATTCCAGGGTTCGTCCCTCTATGGCTTCTCTCTTCTGTTGTTTCTTCAGGAAGACAAAGAAATGGGGTGCTGTTGTTGACATTCAGGGTTTGGAAGGACCCCCCCTAAGCCTAACTTGCTGGGGAAAAACTGGGTTATGTGATAAAGACACACATACAAATTGTGTACAAATGAAACATAGTCTGGGCCACTGCAGACCAAGATGATTCAAGTAAATACATGTCGATAGCAATAGCATGCATAGCGTAACAAGAAAACAGCTGGGCTGCTCTGTGCTTCTTTTAGAACCATAATATCTTGAATCACCTCGACCTCAGGGACTTTTATCTTGGTTAGACTTTCCTCGGGATGATGACCATCAACAAATAAACAACTAAAAATTTGAATTGATCACTTTAAATTAAAGACAGTTGGAAAGGAAAAAGGAAGGAAACAATTTGACAGAGTTAATATCAAGATGTTTAATTAGAAATCTGATAAGATGCCCAGAACATGCCAATATGCAAAGCTGACCTTACTGTTCTTGACAGAGATGCACCTAGAAACTTTCTGGTGACTGGGATTGCCGGATTTTAGACAAGACTGGCTCTGATCACTGATCCGCCAGTTATATACTAAAAGTCTGATACCCTCGACCTTAAATAAAGAATAAGACTCAAATGTCTGTATTTTTTTTAAATGGACATCTGATTCTGCAAAGCTGCAACAACTGGACATTTGACTTCAACACATAACCGGATTCTGACATTATCACAGCAAAGCTGTGTGTAATCAGTGCTTTTTAATCTAAAGTATTTGTCTGATCACAAATGTTATTGCTTTTGAATGCATCTTGAATGATGGTGCACTTCTACACTTTAGGTGTGCAACAATGACAAAAAAAAAATACATTAGTGGGCTAGATTTGGCTTGTAAAGGAGTAAGCGATATTTTCTGTCATTCTTTTTAGTTGAGTTTTATTTTTAGAATTTGCTGTATCTGAACATTTACAGTCATGAAGGGAGAGGGAGCGACATGTCTGTGACTTTAAGATGTATTTGTAGAATTGTCTTATTTCTCTATAAAAATTCTAATATAGAAACAATTTCAAACTATCCAGAAAGTAGGGGAACCACATTTTTTTTTTTAATGTATAGCTCTAAAAGTAAAAACTGGTCGAAATCATAATCAGCTGTTCCGAGCTTTGCAAAATCATCTGCCACAAAATCACTTTAGGGTGCATCTCTAGTCAAGTTTTAGATAATAAATATTATTGATAATATGACATATTTTGTCACAAATACTGGAAGATTTAAAGACAAAAGATCTATTAGAAAATGTTAAGTTATACATAAATTGCTTTTCTTATGTTAGCTTAAGCAAACAATCGATAACATTATATTAAATGTCTCCATCCATTTTTGACATTGTTTAACTGTCGTACTGTATATTTTATATGGTAACTCAAACACTTTGACAGCTGTGTACTGAGCCTGTTATGGCTAACGTTAGCAGGAACTATTAGCATTTTGCATGTTCGCATGTTACCGTATAAACTCGATATATCGTTTAGCAGTTTTACACATCTAAAGACAGGTTAGCAGGCAGCAATGATGCATTCGGCGTTTGTTTCGGTTCTTGTCGAGCTTCTGAAACATAAACTCTGGAGTAGTCCCTTGAAATTTGAAACAGGCTAACGAATAGCAGAGACAGTTAGCATAATGTTTCAGTCTACTTTTTTTCAACCGACCTATCAATCATGATGCTCTTGTCCCCCATCCACGGGATTAGATGTTTTCCATGTTCGTGGTAAAGAGCCTTTTCGTCGTCTCGGAACAGTTTGCAGGCATAACCGAAAACCAAGAGATCGGCGTATTTATCACTGTCGCTCGCGTCCTTCTTCACAGGTTTGTTGTTGGGGTCTTTCTTTGCAGGTCCGCGGCGAAACATCTCGAAGTCACTCGTAAAGCAGTTTTCTCATAAGAAAAACTATAATAATAGTCATATGGTAATGTCTTCCAGGAAACTAAATGGCTTGTATAGTTGAAATAATCTAGCAACTAGCAACGTTTTGCACAAATTCCAACCAGGGTGTCGCCATGTTGGAATGGAGTAGCGTAACTTCACTAAATCCGTCAGCACTTTCGGGTAAAACTTTGGAAAAAAACATTGCAATGTTTGAAGATATTCGTATAGAAAAAAAATGCAAACAATTACATTTTTTTTGTTTGTTGTATCATTTTTACGAATGAGGGTTGATTTCGGCTAGTTTTGTATTTCTTGTTCCCATATTATGTCGAATCTGCTCTAAACAATTATTCTGCATTTCTCGCATTCTTCGAACTGAACTGAACTGGGAACGGGAAGACCACTGGGATTCGAATCATTTGACTATGTTTTCAAGAAAAAAAAAACGGAACCTAGGGTTCTACATTTCATAAATTCACACTGCTTATATTTCATACTAAACCAAGTCTAGATAAAGATATTACATATGTGCATGTACACGTGTCTCTGAATAGATCAGAATATAATTGAAAGTTGATTTATTTCTATGAATCAAATTAAAAAGTAAGACACATTCATCAACAACAGCTGTATTTCATTGCTTACATAGTTGATGATTATGGCTCAAAACTAATGAAAACAGTTAATTATATCATAATACTAACAGATAAAGTCAATTGCAGAGATTTGCATTTAATCCAATGTATAAAGCAAATCAATCACGTTCACTTATATTCAGTTCATTGAAGTAATTCAGGCACTGACTTTGAAGCAATCCCCCCTCCTGAATTAACAGTCAATTGCTGACTCAATGTGAGTGACCATCTGCAGCAATTTACTGGGGATTGAGAAGACAGAACATACGCACAAACAAATAAATCCCAGGACTACTTTTTATGTTAAAGAGGAAAAAAAACTGCTGCTTTTGGGGGCTTTATCTAGGAGAGAAAGACAGCTAAACAGCTCTGTGCTACTGTGTACTAAAACACAAGGTCAAGTATATTGTCTATAGAAAAAGAACATGAAGGTATTGGCAGCAATAGCTCAGCCGATGGCCCCTTCCAGGTAGGTGTGACAGCTACACATGACACCAGGCCAGCCATAACTTCTATGAAGAAAAAGAAAACAGAGAATGAGGATAAATTTAATGAAATAACTGTAGATAATGTATAATTAGAGAGTCGGAGGGGAAACTGGTGAATTGGTGTGATCCTTCTTTGTCTGAGTAGGCTAGCCATAAGATGTTCATAAAAAAGCATATAGCACAACTTTAAGCAACATGTAATAGCTGAAGACAAAAAAAAAATCACATAAGTCTCATTAAAAATCTGAATTGTTGTACATAATTACTCAGCCCAAAGAACCTAAAGGATGCCTCCTCTATGAAGGCCCACCACCTGCAAAGAGGAACATTGAAGGAACTGGAGGATGTCACTGGGGTGAGGGATGTATGGGATTCTCTCCCGTTTTTCCCCTGACCTGATCTCAGATAAGCAGAAGGCAATGGTTGGTTGGATGGATGGATGGGTGGATGGATGGATGGATGGATGGATGGATGGATGGATGGATGGATGGATGGATGGATGGATGGATGGAGTTGCAGTACATCCTTGGGATATTGTGAAGATGTGCCTAAATTGTATTTTAAATCATCCTTCTTTACATACGTGTGTGTTTTTTTTTCCTACTATTAAATATCAGTTCAAGACTTTCACATTGCTCGGTTGAAAGAGCATGGCGATGAATGCAATATTCCTAAAGGAGATTTAATGAGCATGTATGTAGTATAAGAAGTACTGTACTATTGTATTCCAATAAGGCCTTTTTGTCACTGCACACAAGCAGCTCTTTGAATAATTAATCCCAGAAAATACATTTAAGGAGCTTGAAAAAGACTAATGAAGTCCACAACAGAGGTGTTAAAGTAATTCCAAACAAAGAAGACAGATCATAGTGCTGGTGTAGCCTCTTACTGCATTATTCAGAACCCCAGGCTGTGCTCTCCTAAACTTTGTTGTTAGAAACGAAAAGGTTGAGACATGCAGGACTGATAGCAAGAAGACAGAAGGTCTTGAATGTTTAGACAATGTTTGGTTGCATTGCAGCTGTTCCTTGCAAATGAAAAGAATATGAGACATTATATTGAATGTCGATCAAGTGATTTGAAAGATCACTTACATCCAGGCAAGGCAAGTTTATTTCTAAATCACTTTTCAGTAATAAAACAATTTAAAGTGCTGAATGTTTTCATTTCACACATGGCACTGTAGGGACCTGCATTTTGCTGTTTCAGTGGATACCACGTGGTATCCATTGAAACAGCAAAATGATTCAAAATTCATAGTTTGAGATCATGGAGGGAGACCAGTTTCTGAAATCACCACCAGTGGTACACCAGTATCAGTTTGGTTATTACAGGGGCTGAGATGTAGGTTATATTGGACTCTACTCAAGCGTAGAGGCATCCTCATTTTAATTAGCAGAGGTTAATAAAATACCTCGGAGAATCTTCTTCACAACTGTCTTAAACACTTATGTTTTGCAAGGCAGCAGTCTCAGTAGTCTGTAATCTTTAAAGCTGCATCAGAAAGTTAGGGGATTTTTGCTCAGGGGGTTGTTGGATGTGAAAACATTGTTGGTTTGAGGAAAAGTTGACACCGGCGGCTTACATACACCACATAAAAGTAAAAAAAAAAAAAAAAGATTTTTTTTTCTACTTTCTGACAAACTCAGACTAAACTTCTCCTGAGTTAGGTAATATAGGATCACCAAAATTAATAAATGGGAGACATTTTTTTTTATAGATTTTTTAAAACTTTCTTCGAAGTCCTAAATCTATATAACCTTCCTTTCAATTTGGTAAAATAACATCTTTCAGTGCATGAATCAGGTTCAGAGATTTTAAGGTATCCTCTGAAGGTTCCAAACAGTAGTTTACTGGAGTTTTGGCCCATTCCTCATGATAGAACTTCTTTAACTGAGTCCAATTTGAAGACCGTCTCCCATCAAACTTTTTTCTTTTGAACTCCAAAACATTAACTTTTTGATTCATTTGACAGAATGATTAGCATCATCATTAGAAGACCCATTTGTCGCCAACCATCTCGCTCCAATGTTTTCACAAATGTCCTTTCCTTGTGATGTCGTTCTATTTTATGAAGTGCAAAAGTTTCTCATGCAGCAAAAGAATCACACAAAGTGACGCTGCTAACACTGTACTTCACAGTTGGGATGGTGAACACAGACTTGCAAGCTTCCTCTTTCCTCCAAATGTTATGATGGTCATCAAGGGAGATACGTTTTAATTTAATCTGACCACAGGACAAGTCTTTGTTCCTTTTGTGCTTCAAAACTGTAATCTAGCCTTTGATGTTCTCTTTTGGGACACAGAATCCACCTTTTGTTCCTCAATGGTAAATCGCTGCACATTCCTATTGTGTTGTATTTGGATATAATTGTTTGAACAGATTATATTATTGTTTGACACTTTCAGGCATGTCAAAATTACCCAGGGATGATTCAGACTAGTGAAGGTTGTCAATCATTTTCTTGATATCCTGGCTGAATTCTTTTTGATTTTCCCGTGATGTCCCAGTGTGTTTGACGTGTTCATTTATCAAATTCATTAAGGTGTGGTAACTTCTGAATTTGAAGGTTTTTTTACATCTAAAAACTTAGATGTAAATTAAAAATACTTTTGATTTTCCTCACTCACCTGTAACTGGAAACATTCATTCAGATTAAAATGTTTTATGTAATGCTATAAAATATCAGAAAGAAAATCACATGAAAGGCTTTTATTTTTGAAAAGCTAAATGATAGTTTAACAAGCGCATGAGATGTTGTAGGTATAATGTTATTTTTCCTCTCTGATATGATCTGAAGTCAGTTCATGCAAATCTGAAATTAAGGGCCTTCATGTGGCTATTGCTATAAAGCTAACATAAACAGGTTGTTATGAGGAATTGATAGCCCATAGTCCACGAACATAAGAGAAACAGATCTTCATATTTTCACAGGAAAATATGTAGATCCCAGAGATGCGGTCTGTGTCTTGTATGTACTTTTGCACCTGAATACATGAGGTTGATTATTCTAGAGATTCTAGTCCTACATCATGGGTCACTGACAAACCCCTAAGGGCGCTTGTCTAAGTCAACCTTGAAGTTGTTGTTTTTTTGGAACCTCAAAGAAAAATTCAGCTCTCTTTATATGTCGTTTTTGCTCCTATTATGATCCAATTGAGATACATACATTTATACCAACTCAGTTTTAATACCATTTTTCTTTTTAGATTTGAACCTTCCATGTTCTACACCTCAGTGCCTTTGGAATTAGAAGCCCACCATATACACTGATAATTGGGAGACTGGGACTATGTGCAATCAGGATGTTGCCTGCTGTAATGTTTGCCTTCCTTGCTCATTCAAATCCAGGACAAGCCTCCAAATTCCTACGTATCATAGGGGAAAAGGAGTAGAGTCAGGATTCACTTTATTGATTTGTGAGTATTTGACATAAAAGATAAGCAAAATAAAAAAAAAATAGGAGCAGACAAGATTTCAGATGCTGCTGGAATAAATAAAATCGATCTATAAAATGCAAGGTCAGGCTGTTTTCTAACGCTAAACCGTCATAAGGGGATATAGTGGCCATATTTCTGGCTGCAACTAATTGCTTATTATTATTACAGTTTCACATAAAGCTTTGCTATGAGTCCATGCTGAGAGCTTGAAATAACAAGCTTGTAAAAGACTCTTTGCAGGGGTTAATGCAATATAAATCCATCAAAATGGCTAGTTTTCTCTCAGCTATACAGTTAAGACCTGATATTTACATCGACTTTACAAAAATACACAATCACTCACATTAAGCTTTGATATGATTCCTTGCTGAGTGCTTGAAACAAAACGCTTTAAGCTTCTTTCTCCCACTGTAACACTCCTATTTAAGTTTGATTTTCTTATGACTTGAGTTGTTATGGATGCAGGATTTAAAAGATAATGCTTTAGAGAACAAGGTAAAACTCACCTACATTCCGCAAACCGGAAGAGGGAATTTTTTCAAAATTAGCTGTCCGAGTTTCTGTTTCATTTCGTGGCAACAAATGATAATAGCAAAAAACACAAAGAAACTTTCACACGCTTGCTCTTGATCTTGAGGGATTTTTTTTCTGAAAGGATTAAACTGTCATGTTAGATAGATTGGTTTCCGTGGAGAGAAACATAAATCTTCCAATTTCCCACAGTGAGATCCCTATCTTCTTGTGACAAGGAACTGTGTGGCAGCATGAGTGAAAAATGCAAATCTTCCCACATTTAGACACTTTGTTTTTTCTTGCTATGCTTGCCACAGCATGTTAACATTCCCTAGGGTAAGGAAAATGAATAAAAAAAAAAAAAATCACTTCCATCCATATAAAAATGGTATTGGATTTATTGTTGCAGCAAATAGCATTCAAAATGGTACTAAAATAAGCATACAATGACCGTGGTCGACTGCAGAAAGCAAAGGCATCTCTTCTTTATCTTCGAATGGCAGATGTCAGACAGAGCTGTTAGAATGACTTTTTGACTCTTATTTATCGTTGCCGTCATGCCATACAATGCAGCAGGAGAGATCAGACATTTCGTATGGACTCCTCGGTCCTAAATTCACGCAATAAATTCAGGTGAACACCTTCCTGAGTGACAAGCTGGACAAGACATGAGCCATCAAGGGCAAATATCTCAATGCTGCAGCCGTCACAAGTGTTTCGAAACAAGTCAGGCTGAATTTTACTGCATCAGCTAGTGGATTTATTGGGATGAGTCAGAGGCTTAATGGAACCCCTGAGCTCTTATCATTATTTTACACCGAGCCAACCCTTCCAGGAGGGGTTAAACAAAGTATGAAATGAATTTAAGAATACTTATAGCTTTCTCAAATGAGGCCTTTCTAATCAAGATTTTGTCTGAGAATGATGCAAATGAGATAGCTTGACTTTGGCACCTTGGGGATGTTTACCTGCTTTGTTCACCTTATCTCAGTGATTAATGTTCTGATTAAGTTTTAACTCAGATTTTTTTTTTTTTGCCTCTATTAGCCACCGCCAACTATCATCAAAGTGTTTATGATTTGTCTTCAAATGACAGGCTGTACAAAAACACAGTGAATAAAAAAGTATGCAAACAGCAGAATTCAAATAATGAGAGAAAACAAACAGAAAGATGAATTGATTTCAAAGATTCATTCTTTATTGTTTTTTTATTGTTTTGTTCATATTTCATATGGAATTATATGACAGATTTGGAACTTTTATATCAAATATAGGAGCATCTCAATTAGATGTCAAAGAAAAAGCTAATTTCTCCCAGTAATTCAATTCATATTGTGAATTCATAACACAGATTGAGATAGTTCAAGCATTTATGTCAGTTTTAGATGATTATGGCTTAACACAAAAAAAAACTAATTCAATTTCTTATAAAAGTTGTATATAACAAGACCAAGAACTTATTACGAGCATCACTCAGCAGTAACAGCAAGTGGCCATAGGAGCCTGATGGCCCTCTTTTTCATGTGAGCATCCGGTTTTGATCGTCACACTTAAAACAGATAATCCACTATGCAAAGGCACTGCTCATGAAGACTGAGTTTACCTTTAACTCTTCAGACTGACGAAGAGTCCCAGAGAGGAGACAACATGTTTCAAGAAAGAAGAACCTGTATAGAGGACCTACCCAATTTCTTTTTTGCATAAGGAAAAATATTGTCAGTTTCTAGTCTGGGAAGACTACTGATTTGACAGTTGTCCAGCAGAGTCATTGACATATTCTACAAAGACTGTAAGCCAGTGGGATAAAAGCAGCTTTTGCACCAACCTGGGCTTCAATAACATCTCAGCAGCACCACAGGATGACTGCCTTCATGCCACGCTGCCCTGATGCGGTAGTTAACACAAAAAGGAGCCTTGACTACTCATTGACTGCATATACTGTGCAGGAACATAATTTTCAGAAGATAACTTGTGGTTGCACAACACCAACTTAAGATCAACTTATTATCTGTAGAGCAGCATTCCCATCAAGTTCGAGGAACATCTCTCTCTCTCTCTCTCTCTCTCTCTCTCTCTCTCTCTCTATATATATATATATATATATATATATATATATATATATATATACATATATAAAGATAGATAGATAGATAGATAGATAGATAGATAGATAGATAGATAGATAGATAGATAGATAGATAGATAGATAGATAAATTCCTTCTTTGGAAGCAATATTGCAGATTTTTATTGTAATGCATAATCATCAGAATTTTGAAAAATATGGACTTGAAATATATTAATATGAATGAAATGAATCTATATAACACAGAAGTTTCCCTTTTTTGAATAGAATCTTACTTCCAAGAGCATGAAGCAAAGATTTCCTATTATATATGTAAGGACCACAGAGTTCAGAGAATTTTTCAAATAACGTATTACATATTTTATTTAACAAGGTTAATAGACAGAAATTCAACAAAAGCAAACATGAATCACAAGTCCATTTCTCCAAATTATGTGATAGATTATTTTTCATATTTTTTGTGCAACAAATAGTACTTCCTGTAGTTTTGTTTAGAAGCTAGTCGAAATAATAATTTAAATCAATAGAAGTTCTCTTCCAGTGAATTGACCTTCTCCTTTGCCCTTTCTCCATGTAGAACTGAAATGCTATGTGACAGCAGCTCTCAGCAGAATTAGATTACTGCGGAGTAAAGTGCATTTTATCCTGACCAGTGTCTCTGAATATATAGCTGCTTTCATGAAGCTCAGACTTGGCATTTGACTCACTGAACTGCTGCACCAAAATACCTAATCACTGGATCACAGGAACTAGCTGAGACCAGACAAGAGAGGAAATCCTGGTGTGATTGTGGGGTTGAAATAATGTTGTTGGATTTGTATGGAGAATAGATGTGGTACTCGGACTTGATGGGAATACTGCTCCACAGATAAAAAGTCTTAAGTTGATGTTGTGCAACAACAACTCTGGTTGGTTTTGAATAATTATTAATAAGTACCAAAGGTAATTATTAACAAAGTTAGTCATTTTAAAAAAAATTCCAAAGTTGGGGAACTACCTGATAATAAGGAAACAATAACCAAAAGGTTCTCACTCTATAGCAGATATTGTTTTATGAATACCTGCCTGGTGAGGTGTGGTATTACAGAATGATAGATAAAGGAGTGAATTTGCACGTCGGCGTTCTCAGACAGCCAATAATGCACACATATATAGAATAAACACAAACAATTTCTCTCCAAATACAGGAATTTAATCACAAAATACACTAAGTGCTAAAATACTTTAGTCAAGAAACAATTTAACTAGGCTAGTAATATTCAACTTTACTACTAAGCAAAAATGAAAAGAATAAACAAAACTAATAAACTACAGAAAAAAGAAACATAATGAATTTAAACCCACAGCCAACAATATGATGAAGTGCTATCAAAGTTCAATGTAATTTAGTATGCTCAACAACTGTTGTTTCTTTTATAGGTGCATTGTGCAAGTCTTGAAGTTAAATATAATTTATTTTCTTTCCCATGCATGCCTTTATAATTCCCTGATGTGTAAAATGAGTTATCCTCTATTTACTGCCTCTATAGGCTTGATTACTGTTTATGAGAGAGGGATTTGCGCTGACTCATCTGTTCGCCCTTGTGGGTGTGATGTGCTGCCCACTCTCGTTCACCTGGCTACTTTGTTGAATATCCGCCATAATTGATGCGTTAGTGAGAGAACACGGGCTAACTTCAATATTTATAGCTTTCTTATGTCAGAAGACATTACACCTCTAAACAAAAGACTTGTGCAGTTACAGCGACAGATGCTTTTCTTCTTTTCCCATGCACGTGCACTGAGCCAACCCTTCCAGGATTTGACACTGGTGTCATTTCAACCTGTCGCCAGAGGGGGCAGACATCTGCATAAATCCTGGAACTATGCTCCTTTAAGGAATTTGGAGGGAGGTCAAATTAGAATTAAAAATAATTAAGAAGCTGCCCATTCCGGTATTTCCTGGAGATTACAAGCTCCACGGTGTGGAGCAGTGATCACAAGGCCTACAAGGAGACATCGGGCCCTCAGGCCACACTCATTAATTCTATTTGTAATGATTTGGTCGGAGACAGACTCGCCAGTGGCCTGCTTGAGGTAACTTTGTCAGGCTCTGGCAGTACTCATCTTGTTCCTCCTTGCACAAAAGAGCAGATACCGGTCCTGCTAATGGATTAAGGACCTCTGAAAGCCCCCACCGGCTCAGTCACTGCCAGTCTGCTGAAATCTCCTCTGCTGTTGAGACGATGCTGGGCGACACAGCAAACCCTCCAGCTATGGCACATAGTGATGTGCCAACCTGGTGGAGTTGAACTGCCTCTGTAACATTTGTAGTGTCCAGGTATCACTTGATGGTATCAGTTGTGACATGGACCCTGGTGAAATGCAAAAGTCAAAAAAATGAGGAGGGAACGATATGTCTGTGGCCTCCACCTGCAAAACAATTCCTGTTTATGAAGTGTTTGTCCATTTAGTGCGCTGTTGTTAATTTTATCAACACCGAAACAGCAGACACTCATTAACATCCCCCTCTACTGCCAAACTGACCAGATCAATATTCCAGATGTTTTAACTGACCTGATATTACACTTTGATTAAAAATGGTCCCTTTGTGATTTTAACAGCCTATTGATTTCTCATCATTATATTCACTTATTTGCAGTCCACAAGGTTACAACGCAAACAGAGTTTTATAATCTCACCTTTGGAAAACATTAAAACAACAAAATCAGCTTTTCTGACCAAGCCTTCTGTCTCATTTGGGCTAGAGGTGCAAACACAGCAAGAAATCTCCGTTTCACAAAAATAACTTTTACAGTATGAATAGGGTCTTAAACAACGCATGAATCAGGTAAAGTATGAGCTAATAGCCTGAGGTGTCACATAAAGAGAAAAATGGTAAGGTCATACATGCCAAATGATGGTCGTCAGGATAAATCTTACGACTAAATTGGGAGAGGCAGATAGTCTAGAAACATATATAGTTCGAAATCCACTGTTTAAATTTCTGAAAATATCTGAGGAAGCGATCATAGAGAGCACTGAGCCTTTAATGTTAGTCATAGCAAATGATAAATAGGACACTTCAGTGGCTCTGACTGGCCTGTGGTCAGAGCACAGCAGAGAGCTCATTCTTCACTTTAGCCTGGTTGGAGTCTAATGGAATGGCAACCTGACAGGCCTTTGACAGAGCAAGCATTGCAGGGCTGAGTGGTGGCATATATCAAAAACTGGACATCCCTGAGCATAACTCAATTTAATTGAGGATACATCTTAATTAATTATGTAAGTAGCTTGACGTTACAGTGAGTGGACTTTTTCAAGCTGTCTGTACGGCGTACAGAAACAAATATTTATATTTACCTTTATCAATTTTTTATGTAAAAACATATTATACAATGTATTACCAACCTAATTTGTTTCCTAAATGGATTATAAACTCTTATGTTTCAGTCTTTCTACATTATTCCTGTAAAACTAAAAGATGAGCACCTCCTCTTCTTAAAACTCTGCCTATCACGCGTTTTCACTGCTGAAATTCAGGATCATTCAAAGCATCACATTAGAGTTTAGATTAGATGAAGTGTTGTCCATTTCTGTTGGTAAATTGTGTGCAAAACACTTTGCAAGGATCCTATTCATGACTAGCACATACATTCAAAAGACCAGGCAAACAGAGGGAAACTGAAGTCATTTTAGGGTTTGCATTTTGAACCATCTCAAAATTTTGCCTCTTAACTTAACCGAGTAGTTCAGGTTCCTAAACCAAACCAGGTGCCTAAGTGTGGGTTAAAACTTGGCATCTAATGCTAACACGGTGTAATCTGTCTGTATTCATTTCCTATGTAGGCTACCGTGGTCACTTTTGGTCCCCATTAACTTATTAACTGTATTATTTGTTTTTCTTTCCCATAGAAAGTACTCCAGACTCAGTTCTTCAATGTTACAATGTTTCTCTTTGCTGGACAAAACCCACTGAGTGATTGCCTTTAACTTTACATGATTACAAAGTACTTCTGGCACAGTTCTTCTGTAGCGCCTCATGACACCTTTCTGTCCTCCCTCCACAGCCAGTGGGTTGCAAAAGGTGGCTGCTCACTCTGACTCTGGCTCTGGCTCTGGATCCTGTATTTAACAGAAAGGGTTCTTCTCCAACAGCGGATCAGACAAACTGGAAGAGGAACCAGTGATTTAAATAAAGGAGGAAACTGAGAGGAAAGCAGGACAGGTGGAAGTAATCAGCAAGCTGAGCAACAGGTGAATGACATGAAGGTGATGAGCTGAGGGAAAGGGAGAGCAAAGGAGCAAAACGTATCCTAACAAAAACACGAAAATCACAATTAATATACAGACTCCTTAACCCCACTAACTGAACATAAGACAGGTTGACACGGAAATTAAGATCTAATAGAAACAAGAAATAACTAACTAAATCCACAGTGTACAGAAATCTTAAACAACAACAAGAAACAAGAAGAAATAAACAGAATCTACAGAGAAATATATAACACTTAAGGTTGAAAACCTGAAAGATGTATGATCTCCAGGAATATAAAACTAACTGGGTTACTGAAACAAATTGACTTTTTAATAACATTAATTTATTGAATATGACTGTGGATAATCTCTCACAAATCAGTGATAAATGATGAATTAAAACGGATTGTGTAATGTAATTTTAATTAAGATGGAGCGTATGTAATTTGATCTGAAAGTCAATTCTGTTCAATTAGATATGAGTTGAGCTGCTATTTTTAAAACTCCTTGAAAAAAATATTTGTTGTAATGTGCCACAATATAAATAAATTCATATGAATAGAATTTAATTGAATTAGATTGAGCTGAAAATGAAAAAGAACAAAGAACAATGTTCTACTTTGGTTTTCTGACTTTTGTCAGGTTCTGTTTCAGAGAACCGTGTTGCTTGTACACACTGCAGCTGGATTTGTACTGCATTTACAGTCCAATTCAACAACAGAGGACCGTTGTAGGCCCTTTATTGATAAATGGAGTTTTGACAAACCAGAGTTAAACAACATTGTATGAGTAAGGGCTTTTTGTCTGGAGACATAGATTTGTACCTCAAACATTCCAATTATTTAAAACCGTAAAAAGTTAATTCCGGTTTTAGTTTTCCAGGGGTCATACCCAGCAATTATACATGGTCCATAAGATAAAACACAAGCTGTGTAGCTGGTGATTCCTATTAACATTTACCCCTCCCCAGTCATAATTTGTGACCCACAGAGCCAGAGATAAAGATCTACTTTTTGCTTCAATTTGTTTTATTTTTATTTTTTTACCTGCTGCGTTTTTTCAGATCCTCACTTTTAATTAAGGCTCGCTAAAATATTGACACAAAGCCATGTAAACAAGGCAGGTGATTGGACCTAGAGAAAGCAGCCCAATATTTCTTATCAAGACACCCAAAGACAGTGAAGCGCAGTCTCCTTTTCCAATAAATCTAGACACTGTAGCTACTACCTGTTGGGAGTGTCATGAAAAATGATTTATTGTCTTGCGCCCACAATCTGTTATGGTGTTTATATAATGCAGTCAGCATATGGTGTCGTTACAAAGCTGCTACCAGAGGGAAGATGTAGCTGAAGGCCTAATTTGCCACTCTCATTCGGCTCCCCGTGACAGACCTAAGAGCCTGTTTTGTGCCTCAAAGTGAAAGCATCTAGGAGAAAAGTATTGAATGGCTCTAAATTGATTTTATATGAGAGGTCTCTGTTTAGAGCCAGTTAATAGACGAGCAATTGCTCAGTTTCAAACACATCCCATCTATACTTCCCTCCACTTTTTTGTGTTTTCTTTCTGTGAAGCAAATTATTGTTTTGTGTCTTTTGCTAAACTATAAAAAAAAGTGTCTCTTTCTAACCCAGCATGTTTGGCTAACATCCATTGGCATAAATGTTAATGCCTTCACCTGTAATTGGTTGCTTCCCAAGGCAGACAGGAGGCCACAGACTAATTTATCTTGATTTAATTGCTTGTTTGTCAAACAAACTAAAGTTATACAGCTGGATAGTTTTTGAATTATCTAAGTCATTCAGCTGGCCTTTCTACCATCGACTATGGTGACCGAACTACCTATGTTGAGTAAAACCTCTGATCTACAATGCATGATTGAGTTAGATCTACACTGCTGAATTTTCATGAAAACGACCACTAATTGTTTTGATATGCACCAATGCCTTATATATCAACTATTGAACAGGTACAAAAAAAACATTGTTTCAAGACTGCACTATACTGTCTTGTTTACATAAGTATTGAATTTTGAATATTGCTATGTTTCTGCAGATCAATGGCAATAATGATAGAAAATAGCACACACTGCAGAATTATTTTCCCATGTTGAATTGATTTTTAAAGCTTGTGTAACTCTTTTTCACTGATCTAATGCCTTATCAGTCAATTTGCATTACACGTTTTGATGCATATTTAATGACAAACTCGACAAAATATGATGAAAGTGAGATAAATTGAAATACACATAGACTGATGCTGCCATCACACTGTTTCCTATCTTGCCATGTGTATTAGCCTTCATTGTTATATGGGTCATAACATGAGGAAATTAAGCTCATTTTGTGGAAATCAAATCCTGGCACGTCTTTGAAGTATGTGTCGCTTATTATGCATCCCCACTTGTGTTGAGTATCTTTGATGAGAAGAAGAGCGTGGAATTCATTGTGTTTTGCAGCATCAAGCAGGGTCCTTTACATTAGCTGTAATGCATCTATCAGCCTTTATTCCCCACTCATATTTAAGGATCAACTGACGGTCTGGCATGGAAAGTTCATTTCTCTATGAGTGCCTCCAAGTGGTCAACAAATAATAAGCCGACATTTTTAGAGAATATGTCAGGCTGCCATAAGCTTGGGTCACTCTCGGCATTCCACATGTGGACATGACTAAATTTTCAGTAATGCAGGCACTGGCTACATAGCAGAGTGTAGGATGAGATATTGTAATTGCGTGACATCTAAGTGTCAATTCTACTGCAGTGGGACACATCTACCACTGTAGTGAAAATGATACATAAATATTGTTCAATCTCAGGAGTTTACACACTCAGACTGTGGATGTTTCTGACACATTTGCTCATATTATGATCAAACTGTGCATGCAACAGTATGAACTGCATAGAGCTGTATTTACATAAAGCTACATGTTGGACAGAAAAAAACTTTTTTTCCACAAATAAAACTTTTTAGGAAATGAACAAAAAATGTCTTTCTTCGAAATGCAAATTAAAACAATTTGGCCAGATTTATTTTTTTGCTATGCACTTCAATGGATATTTATCAATGTAAACAGAAAGACGTGAAGGGTGATCGATAAGAGTTGATTTTCACAAACATTGAGATAGAAGATTTTTGCCCAACAGTGATGATATCTGCCTTTGTCATTGAAACACAAGGTTGAAACAATAGTGCAATAGTGGCGCTAGCTGTCAGTGTGTGCCTGAGTAGTCATAGGTCTTGTGCTGGCTCTGGCTACATGTTCAAGGTGAATCCTGCCTCTAATCGGTTGACCTCTGATTATGAGTGCCAGCCCATATTCAGAGGTCAAAAATTCAGTGGGTACAGAAAATGAAAGAAATGACACTTACTGCATGAGAGATCAGGGACGTTTCCTTTGATGAACAGATTACAGGACGAGTATGAAATCTACTTAAGTTTGTGTCGATATACTGCTTCTTTCATTGGTCTTAGAAGTTTGAGAAACAAGCATATATATATATATATATATATATATATATATATATATATATATATATATATATATATATATATATATATATATATATGTTGATTTTTGCAGGATACTGAATTACATTGCACACACCAGCCATGCATCGAGGAAAAAACACTGTAGAGCAAAAGGGGAGAGTAGCAGAAATAGGCCAGAAGGGAGTGGAAAATATTATGTTTGACAGATCCTAACTTTCACAGTCCCAAGGCTATATGGGTAGTTTTCTCTCTCAGTGCAACACCAGTGGCAGGAAAGAGCATGAAGTTCCTGCAATTTTTGTTTGACTTATGCTGCTTTAGAATGAATCTTAGTGTTCAGACCACACAAGACTACATAACTCTGGCTATATGCTTTAACATACAATCTGTCCCTCAAGTTTTGAAATAATCTGCATCTACACGAACTCTGGTATACAATCAAAAATGTATTAGGGCAGTGCCAGTAAGTAGCAGCAATTTCAATATTAACAGCATCAAGACTTAAACAAAGAAGACCATAAGCATTGTTAAAGGAATAATATCGAATTGAAAGATGTTTCCAAATTACTTGCAGCTTGTTTTGTCTGTTTCTACCTCTTCCTCTCAGTGATTAGTTACAGCTTCCAGATAGGACAAAGATGAAAAAAAACAAACATCAAAATGTGTTTACTGTTGTGGTGGTTAAAAGGCAATTATGGGTATGAGAGAAGTGTGTTTCTGTATTTGCTTATTATTATGTCCAGTCCAGAGGCATATACTTTATGGGAAAAAAATTAAATTCATATTTTGTCACCAAAATCACAGTTATCTATAAAAGAAGGTAATGCAGAAAATCCTTGATGTTGCTAAATATCTACATTAGTGCGGATAGGGCCTAAAAGGTCCTCAGAAAGTCAAACTAATCTGCTTTTTTGGAAAAGATATTGACTGAAATATTGTGCAGCCTTTGTGCGCACTTATCCAGTCATTTTAGTCATACTGATGCATCCATAGAAAACGGTAAATGTATTTAATGCTTAGGCAGGAGCAGCTGTTTTTCAGCAGCTTAGATTATTTAATATCTTACTTTTAGCTACAGTATTTTGGGTATTTGGGTTGGTCAAAAGGACAAAAATAAAACAAAGAGAACAGAAAAGAAGACACAAAGCACATCTATTTTTATTATTATTATTATTATTATTATTTGCTTTTCTATGCGTATACAGGGTAGTGATAGAGAAAGGTTCATAGCCAGTGCCAATTCAAAGTGGTCAGAATTGACACTGGCTAATGACCAACCAGAGCAATCTTGAATACCTGCAACATGCAAACAGACCAAGAGATTAGTCTAATGAACTCTAGGAACTGATTGTAAATAAACCTTAAGCTATTAAATGTGGTAGCAAATTAAGGTGATGACACGGTATTCCTTCATGTCCAAGTTCTTATGTCCATCATATGCAAGGGCAAAATCATGTCTCAGGACACAAATAGTACATTCAGCCTTTGTGCTGGTCGCCAGGCTTTTCTGGTTAATTGGGATCTAAATACACCCAGAAAAAAAAAAAAACGTCCCTTGTTTGCTTTTTTTTTTTTGGGGGGGGGGGGGGGGGTCTGGACATATATAAAACTCAGTAGTTTCTACAAATTAGCAGATTTGGCATACGGTAAAAGTGAAAGTTGTCAGCCCACAGATTGCACTGAATACACGCCACATTACAGAGCCCTCCATGTACTTTCCACTCACAAACACTTACGCCTCTCCTGGTACCCTGCTGGTAGAGAGGCACCACTCCAACAGCGAGGCATCAAAAGGACATCAAAAACCAGCTCTGTCAAAAATAGCCCCATCCACTCTTCCGAACATCTTTTTTAATGAACGTCTGTAGAAAAGACAAGTTTGAAGCAAGTTCCCTGCAATGCATCATTACTTTAAGACCATTACAAGCTATTGGGGGTGGGGGTTGTAAAATAAAATTTTTGAGAGTATGTGCAGTGATGATACATTGGTGACAACTGAGGCATTTAGATATCCTGAATAGATTATTTTCAGATGTCTCTCAAGGAACTGTGCAAAATAAAACTTAAAGATGAACAGCAGCTGAGAGAGGCTATTGATTTTAACATGGAGACGCCACTGCCTCAGCAGAAAATAGGAAATGGGGTAGCAGAGCAATACAAGCAGCAATGAGTTGTCTGTCATCTCTTCAGACAACAAATGTTCACTCTAATATTAACATGTGGTGAAATGCGGCATTTAAGCTTTCATCATCGTTGAGAGTCTACTTTGTTAGAGTGGAAATCTCCTGGCATACCGGCAGTATAGAAACGAGGTAAATTTAAAGGGGATATCCAACCAAACATATGAATGGGACAAAATCATTAAAGATGAATATATACAGTACATACAGTAGAGACTGGAGACACTGCTGTTAAAACACCAGGTTTTTGTTATGTTAAATTCTAGACTTTGATTAATCATTTTAAAAATATTTCCAAGTATAATGAAACATTGTTCCCATACTATTCAAGTGAAAACACAACAATGTATTAAAAATAATAAAAGCTCCAATCACCTAGTTGCAAAATTCTGCACACCCTTGGAGTAATACTTTGTTGAAACAGCCTTTGATTCCATTTAAGCATTTAACATTTTTGAGTTCACACATAGCATCTGCTTAACCAGAAATACAATTCAGGGCTCTTTGAAGGATTATCCAGATATTTGGAACCTTTAGCTAAAGCTATAGTTGGCACATCGTTTACTCAGGATGGAACTCATTGCGCAAAAGCATCGATCAGGAAACGGGTGCCAAGCAAAGTCCACAGCATGTAGGTCATGGGACAGTGTACGGAATCATAATTTTCTGGAGAAAATGTAGGACAACCGGGAGATAAAAAAACTGGTCATTTATCCAAAAACTGCTTAAAGTTTGACACTGGAAATGGCCAGGTAGGCTGCTAAGAGCAACACTGAAGGACCTACATCTGCCAAAACCTTGTTGGAAAATATGTTATGGCTTGATGAAGCTAAACCATAAGTCCGATTTTGCTTTTGTGTTTGGCACATAAGCAAAACGGCACTTCACCAAAAGAAGGCTGTGCCTACAGTGAAAGGCAGCAGTGGCAGCATCATGAGGTTGCTTTTGAGGTTTTTTCCAAGGCAGGTTAGGCCGTGAATGCTTCAATCAGTATGTTGTGGTCCAAAACATTCAGGTTTCCAATGACAAATTGCTGATTAAAAGGGATTTGATTGTTTCTGTACAATCTGGGCTTTTTATATTATGCAAAATACAAATTATATGCATCTGGCATGTTCATTTGAGGCCCCAGTGTACAAGCTATAAAATATCTATTCAAAAGCTCTGAAAAATGAAAGGCCCTGCAAGATGTGTTTTTAAGACATGTTCACCCAATTTTAAGAGAAGTCAGTGAAACTTCAACTGATGAAATGAAAAATCTAAATATTGGTCACTCATTTAGAATGGTGTTTTTGTATCTATTGGCATCTCAGCAGGTGAGAGATCTTTCCATATGTGTATCATGTATGGTTGCACCCCCTCCTGTGTCCTAACAACTATGTTAACATTGACTTCATGGAAATACTTTCAAAACTCTTCATGAAAACATCAATGTATTCTGATGCGACACTACTATAAGAGCCTCTAACAACTAAATATCCTCACTGTGGTATCATTAGGGTCTCATCTTGTCTGCTTTTCTCATGAACCTGTATCCAAAAAATATACATCTTTGAGCATAATGAATCACAGCAGTGGGCCTAGAATTCAGCCAGGCCAGAAGAGGTTCTTTAAAAAGGAATTTATTAAACAAAAAGCAGAGCAACACCAAAAAGGACGGAGGAATCAAAAAGACTACAGAAAAACAACCAGAACTTTGTGGGAACAGAAACAGACAGGTAACATGACGTGACAGAATGGCCCAGGTACCCAGGAGGGAAAAACAGGGTCAAAATCCAAAAACAAAACCAGACACGAGATCAGGATTTGACTCACCCATACACATGACACATGACACCCATACACATGACGACCTGGCACTGATGTCTGGTCTGAACACGGCTATATAGTGATGAGAGCAGGTGAAACTGTATAGAGATAATTGCAGGAGGGGTGGAGCTAAACAGGTGTGTGGAATGACAATCAGACCGGACATCAGTGCTAAGATCCAAACATAAACACCAGAGCAAGCTGGGAACAGAACATAACAAAAACTTAACAAAAGATGAGAAAACTCAAAAACAGAGGAAACTACACCAGAGCAAGAATTCAAATCATGACACTGAGATGTATGTTTCAGATGTGTTTCGGCGAGTTTCATTGTTTTTTTTTTTCTACTTCTTAGTGGGCTGCCAGGAAATATTAGGAATCTAGGAGATGGGAGAATTTGTAGGAAAATGTGCTCTTGCAAAAATGTTCAATATCTGATATCATAAAGTAATTTCAAATGGGATGGGAAACAAATGTGACAGTCCAGACCCGCATGTGTCACATTGTCAACATTTGGAACATCTTGTCTCAGAGTAATAGAGCAAAACCTGTTATATGGTCCAAATGAACTATCTGAAAGGCCTCTGTAGATGCAATAGACACCAGTAAGAGTGCAGAGAGGTACTAACTAGAAGGGTCTTTATGTAGCATTAGCTTCTCTGTACTATGTGAAGGATAAAGAACTAAAATCATTCTCTGATATAAAGCTCCTAACTCCTGAGCTCAGTCCTACTTTAAACTCACGATGGCACCAGATATCAATGGCGAACCTTACCGACAAAGTGTTAGTTCACATATAGTTTCTAAAATTTCTAAAAGTACAAAAGATGACAAAGCCATGAGCTTCCACTTTTATGTCAGCTCCCATCAAGGATCAGGAGGGAAATTTAGGCTCAGGTAACCCTAAACCAAGTCATTCATGGTTATACCACATTAACATTTGATTAACTGGCCATTTCACACTTTATTATTAATTTCTATTCAAGATTGAAAGATGTAAACCTTTTTTTTATTGCGCCTAGATCTATGTCTTTCTGCTGGTTCATTGGCCTATCATTATGCATGCTATAGCACAGTCACACAGCAAAGCCAGCATAAACCCAATAAATTATTTTAGAATTTATTTATCTTGTATATAAACTGAGATAATATGTCTCTTTCTGGAGTAATCATTGTCAACTGCTAAGCCTTAAGAGCAAGACATAAAATGTTTAGAACAAAGGTCTACTTTTTTATAATTTTATTTTTTCCAGCCTCATTTTGAACTCAGATTTTGCTTTCATGTATGTATCAATTTAATACATTTCATTTTCGTTTTAGGTACAGTTAATGTTTTTGATTAACTATTGGATCAATAGTCATAAAATCTCATATGTAAGCATGAAGATATGATATGGTAAACAATTTGCATTAACTGTGGTAATAACCCCCCGAGGTAAGCGATGTGTGTAAGTTTATTTATGTTTAAAATTTATATATGTAGCACAAAGACAACTTACAGTGCTTTAAGTGCTTTATAGGTTAAAGTAAATGAAGATGTACCATTTAAACTCAGCAAATCAAGTGAAACTAATACAATACAGTCATGTAATTAGGATCAAAGAATACCTGCAAAGGCTCAGACAGGACTGCGGAAGCACAATTTTTGTCACTCAGGTAGCCAACCTGGAATCAAATGTTTTATCTTTTTTTTTAATGTGTCCTATGTGGCTGTGTAGTACTGAGAATTGATTTCTTAGTGCCAAAGAGAGCCCAACAGATTTACTTTCACAAGTGGAACATTACTGCTTTCGCTGTAGTGCACCGCTTGATATGTATGCAAAAACTTTATTGGATATTATTTTGGGATTATTTCAAATTCAATGGACACAGAAACAGAAAGGTAAAACAGAAAGAAAGAAAGAAAGAAAGAAAGAAAGAAAGAAAGAAAGAAAGAAAGAAAGAAACAAAGAAAGAAAGATAGAAAGATGAGGCTAAACATTAAAAGGCAAACAAAGGTTACAAAAGTAGAACAGAGGAAAAAGAGAGTGCAAAATAACATCCTCGGAGTCTGCTTCTACACCTGCAGAAAATTATCTAGAGAGAGCAACAAAACCAACAGAAAAAGTATCACAAGTACAAATAACCATCACTTAAGATAACATCCACAGTATTATTTAATACAAGATGTATTTAATGACAGCCAAAGCTAATTATATGTTGGTGAGAATGTGCTTATATATGTAAGGTTTGTCCATAAGAAAAATAGTGGGTGTGACCCGCCCCCCAGGGCTACGAGGCAGACACCTGGGATACCAAAGCCCCAGGCACCTGAAAGGGCCCAAGAAGGACCAACACAAGGGTAGCAACCTCCTCCATGCCAGAGAAAAGCAGAGGAGAGCCCCAGGAGGTCCCACAGCAGCCACAGTGCCAAAGTCCCCGAGAGCTGCAGCTACAAGCCTGCAAGTTCTGCCGGCAGCCAGCTACGTCAGAACGCATCAAGTCATAGACACAGAGACACAAGAACAACGGGCATCCCCCCTCCCCAGCGGGTCTCCGACAGAGACATGGTGCTCAGGCCCCGAGAAGCAGCTGCTCCATACTTAGGGGAGACCTAATATGTTCCAGGAGAGGGTACAGCCTAAAACCCAACCCGACATAGAGACAAGCACATAATCACAGGCACGCAGTCACATTCACTGGTTCCCACCTTTAGGTGATGAGGGACAACTAGTAGATCCTGACCAGAAGGCCTGCCAGGAGAAGGTAAAGGAAGCAACCCTGTATGCCCTGATAAAACCAAAATATGTAGTGGCAACCTTCTGCTAGGGGATATAATTCACTGGAGTCACATAACCTCATTTCCTATAGACTTTAAGAAGATTATAGAGAAAAAAGTGCTGATCAAAGTGTGAATGAAACCTCTCCAAGATAGATATGAATTAATGCATGGTCAGTGCTAAATGTCCTGTGAGATTTATTTTTATTTGAAGGGATGAAAGGTTCCACTTTTCTCCTTAATCATAGGCAAAATCTCGGCTGAACCAGTGGCACAAGGAAGGAACCAAGCGCTTTGTTTTCACCGAATTTTTTCAAGACGCACAGTTTTGCATTATTTCACAGGAAAAGCCTCTCCTTTAGGATACAGACGCAACCATCCATGCCTTTTACAATTGGTTGCTCACGGACACATTCCTAAATATTCATGTCACTTGCTGGCTCGCATAAGACTGCACAGTTAACTTCGCACTACACTTTGTGCTACTTTTAAACCCCTTAACTCCCTTTGTGCAACTTTTAAATCCCATAAGCCTTGCCAATCTAAACCTAATGCTAAAATGTAAACAGTTACCCACAATGCCATAGGAGGGAATTTTATAACTTAGAGGCAGAGCTGCAGAAGGTAACCACAAGGCTAATTTCCCCAAGCGGCCTGGAGACAAAATAAAAGAGCATTTATTTAGTAGAGCACCGTTTTAAAGCAGAGTTCCTTCGGCGCTTGGGGCTTGCAGCAGCCTCAAGTGAGATAGCTTAGACAGTCAGACGTTTGCCTCAGAGAATAGCAATTACAGTCTGTTTTTGAATTAGTAATACAGTGATGAATTGTAGGCGGTAAAATGTTAATGTATCTGTGACTGAAATTTAGTGGTGAGGAGCAGCTGTGTTACTCGGTAATGAAGGAGCCGGAATATAGAACATGTTTGTTAATGAATAATTCAATCATAATGAATTGAAGGAAGAAGTTTGGATGATCTGGAAAAAAAAGAAATAAAAGATCACAGAGTTAAAGCTTAATTTTTCATGCAGTTCCTAGGTGAATTTGAAATCTGATCTCGTGTGGGGTCTGTCAATATCTTAACCTTAGTTTAAATATTCCCTACTGGTATTTTGGGAGCAATGAAGTGTAAAAAAAAAAGAGAAAGAAAGCTTCTGATTCTTCTCAAACATCAATACATTTCAATAGAAAATTTGTGATGTTACTATTACTTTAGATCCAACAAAATCTTCTATAAAGCTTAGCAAAGAATTCACACTTCATGAACCTTTCTACATTTTATTACATTTCCACCACAACTTTCAATAAATGTATTATTGTTATGTAACGAACTCTACACAAAGTAGTACATAATTGTGTAGAAGAAGAAAGAGGATATAATCATGTAAACATTTGCCAGTCTGTGAAATTGGTCTGAGGAACAATGTGATAAATTTAGTTGTTTTGCTTTCTAGTGCTTTGCATGTACAGCTTCTTTCAGGTCAACTCATAGCATCTCTGGACTTTGACTATTAAGTAAGTTCCTTAATTTTCAGCTATTCTTTGGTTAATTTATTGGTATGTTCGGGTTAATTTACATGTTGCATAGTCTAGCTCTAATAATTGTATTTAGTGATGGTGTTAAGCTTTCCCAACGCTTCCTCTGATACAGGGTTGAATTCATGGTGGATTCTATGGCGGTGAGTTGTCCTGCTGCAACCCACCTGATATGAATTTATTTTCCTGATTTCCTGTAATTGCTTTATATATTATATAAATGTGTCCTCCATTCTGGTGTCCAAATAAGTCAACTAAATACTACTCTATTCCAGGAAAATTATTTCAGAAGTTATAGTCTTTTTCAAAATCCACTCAGGTAAACCTCGTTCTGTGGGTCTTGTTTTTCTTTTTCTCAAAGAGCAGCGGCTTCCTTCTCACATACCTCCCTTGAGAGATAAACTGGGACAGTCTAGTTCTGACTGAAGAGGTATGTATTTTCATTTCAAAAGTAGCAAGGGCCTGTTGTAGGTCTTGTGGTGACATTTTATGTTTTTTGGAGACTACATTTAGCATTTGTGGTATGCTCTCGACTTCAACTGACTTGGACAATTGAACATGGGGATGTTGACAGTTGTTTTAAATGTCCTCCACTTGTAGGCTGTTTTCTACACAGAGAAATGTCTCATTTTCAATTAGAATGGTTTAAATCCCTTATCCGATTCAAAGCCGCTACATTCTTATTTCTGAGAGTCTCAGACAGGTATTTCGAGCTTATCACTTCAACAGTCAGGTGTACACTTAACTAAATGTCTGAGATTTAAACAGCAAACATCCCTCAACATGCTAAGTAACAAAGTTCTAAACATAAGCACCTCATGTGATACACCTGTGAGTAATGGTCGCCATTTTAAGTGGGAATATGAGTGGAGGTGGCCCAATTTATTCCTCACAAGTAAATGATCTTAATTACATTTTAAAAGCTACTTAGTTACATAGGTTTTAGTAAGTATACTTGAATCCCTCAGTGTTGCAAAAGATGTAGATTCTCTATCGATATGTCCAAATACATTAGAAAATTTTGAAATGTTTGACAACTACAAATCTGAAATATGATATGCATTGCTTTAGCTCCATGTACTCTGATTCCCTTAAACATATCCAGCGCCATGTACTTTCTTCCTCCTATTTAGCAAATAGTGTCCCCCTGTGTCTAATTTCACCACACTGTAGATCGGACTGCTCTATGAAAGCTTCAGGGGTTTGAGAGAGAACATTAGTAAACAAACAGAACCATGGAGACGAAGGAACACATTAGACAGGTTTGTTATGAGTGATTACAGGGCCCCGTTTGAGAAAGACTGGCCAGAGTAGAAAGCAGCTACTCTGAGTAGTTCTACCTCACTCTGCCATACACAGGTTCCATCCGAGTACCCGTAATAATAGCTTATTTTTTCCCTAATAATAGCTTATTAGGGAAAAAAAAAATAAATAATAGCTTCCAGCTCCTACTCCTAGCTCCTGTGCCTTGACCCTTCACGGGTTTCAACAGTAAGAACTCTATCGTTGGGAGGAAAGGAGACTTTAACTCCGACGTCATTACATGACGGAAACGCACATGAATAATGCGAGTCAAATCCAGGCCTACAGCCTTCGGAAAATGGACTACAAAGTACGCACTATCGTCTCTTTGGACATTTTTGTTGATTTCCTTAAGGGGGCTGTGCTGATACGTCATGTCACACAAAGGATTGTGGGATACTTTAAGGCTTCTGGGCAACAGGAAGGGATGCTACCAGGTTCCTAGGCAAAACTAGCCGCAGGAGAGAGCATACAGGCTTCTTCTCCTACCTCCTTCCTTACTGACTGCACTATTCATACAGCACTTGTCATGGCGACCGCTGACGCACTCCCACTTTGGCTAAAGAGTCCTTACTCTGTAAGGGTATTCCGATTGAGATGCAGCGTTTTTAGTTTCAGAATAGGTGATATCAATCAGGTGACTAATTGATATCGTCCATTGGATCCTGAATAAGCACAA
Organism: Fundulus heteroclitus; assembly: GCF_011125445.2. Taxonomy (NCBI): domain Eukaryota; kingdom Metazoa; phylum Chordata; class Actinopteri; order Cyprinodontiformes; family Fundulidae; genus Fundulus; species Fundulus heteroclitus. The sequence goes on along the minus strand of NC_046368.1, from coordinate 14,668,945 downwards.
GCACAAACATGAAGTGCACATTTCTTGCAAGTGGAGTTAGAAATCTTTAATGAAGGCATATGGAGAATATTAAGCTATAATTAACAAATAGAAACAATGATGTTACTGTTGAAAAAAGCTACACTACATTCACTCGCACTACACACATTCAACCCCACCCCCCCCCACCCCCCCCAAAATAAAATAAAAATAAAATAAGGGGAGCACTGATTATGTGTCTAAGTTCAACTCAACATGTACAAAAAGGAAGTGGCAGCAAATCAAGATGAAATATTAAAATACAGTTTATTCTTATGTTTAACCAGAATCAACTAAAGCATTACTTGACTATATTCAACATTTTGACGGAAGACGGAATGAAGAAATGCGGTTGTAAACCTCACTCTTCACAATTTCCCGACAGAAAAGAAAGATCCAGAAATTAGTAAAAGGTGGAATAAAATTGTCAAAGTTTTTTTGCACACAAAACCAAGGAGGCTGTCAGGCTCAGGGCGGCTGCCCTGTGGGTAATAGCTGACAAAGGAAGAGAGTAGAGAGACAAGACATGAAATCAGCCCAACAGAAATGTTATTTTTCCTCACTTTTTAAATAATTCAAATGTGTCCAGGAATAACAGAGAAAAGTTGATAAATATAGTGGATGAACACTTCATGTCTAAATTAGTGCCACTATACACTGTGTTATCACTTTACTCACATAAATGTGACCGAAACAACACTTCATTTTCGGTAATTGAGTTTTTTTGGCAGTGCTGGGAGTAATGCATTACAAAAATAGCGGATTACAGAAATATAGCCATTTAAAAAAAGGCATAACCACATTAAGATGTGCAGTGAACACTCTCAGGACTCAGCTGGAACACGATGAGTCATTAAAAGACAGAACCAATTTAACCCCAAACCAGATTTGTGACTTGTTGGACATCTGTCTCTCAACCACATATTTCAAGTACAGAGACAACTTTTACCGACAGAAACAGGGGTTTGCTATGGGCTCCCCAGTGTCACCCACTGTAGCCAATTTGTACATGGAGGAGGTGGAGAGCAGGACACTCAGTGCTTACAAGGGAACACCACCAACTCACTGGTTTAGATACATGGATGACACTTGGGTCAAAATCCAAGCCAAAGAAGTTGAGGCATTCACCACCTACATTAACTCAGTGGACAACAACACAAGGTTTACCAGAGAGGATGCCAAGAACAACATGTTGCCTTTTCTGGACTTTGCGGTACACATTGAAGAAGGTACCAGTTACAAAACTGAGGTTTACTGAAAGCCAACACACACAGACCAATATTTGCATTTTTATTCACATCACCCACTGGAGCACAAACTCTCTATTATCAGAACTCTGAGTTATCAGGCTGACAACATTCCTTCGGCCACAGAGAAGAAACTAAAAGAACACAAGCACGTCAGGAAATCACTGCAAGCTTGTGGTTACCCAAAATGGGCCTTTGTCAAATCTGCCAACCAAGCTGGCAGAGGAAACAACACAGCTTCAAACACAGAGGAGAGAGCGGAGAGACGCAAAAATATTCTCATTCCATATGTGTCAGGAGTTTCTGAGAAACTCAGGGGAATTTTCTCCGAAGACCACATACCAGTAAATTTCAAACCCAATAACACTCTCAGACAAAAACTGGTTCATCCCAAAGACAGAACACCCAAACCACAGCTCAGCACCGTTGTTTTTGCGGTTCAATGCAGCGAGGACTACTCAGACCCCTACATTGGAAAATCTAAACAACAGCTACATAAACGCAGTATACGAGGTTCAGGAGCTTGGGGCAATATTTAGCAGTCCACTTGCTCTTAAGAACAAAGGGCACTCTTTTGATGACAATGATGTCCAGATTTTGGACAAGGAGAACAGATGGTTGGGGTGAAAGAAGCCATCTTGGTCAAAAGAGAAAAGCCAACACTAAACAGAGGGGGAGGATTATGCTTCCAACTCCCCAGTGTTCACAGCTCTGTCCTAAAACACATTCCAAAGAGATTACATCAGCATCTCATCATGATTCAGGTGACCAAGCACTCCACTCACACCAAGCGATAGCTTCTAATGACCCAGAACAGTGGCAGGTGGGTCACTGATTTGCATCTGACTTAAATACGCCTAGGATGATGGACCTCCATGTCCTTAAAAACAGCAGTTTTTAAGGACAAACTACAGGTTGCTCAAGTGAGAGCAACCACAATTGACAAAGACTCCTGGATAGGTGTTGAAATGCTTTCAGAAAGAACTGAACAAAAGTCCAGTTGCCTTCAATTTAAGACTGATTGCTGTTACTATTTATGTGCTTCCAATTATTAGAATGATCAGATAGCATGGGATTGATTTCTACTGGTATGCTGTAATAATCCATAAACCTTGATTAATCTAATCAGTTAGATAGGCATGTGTTGATGACATAAAAACTTGGATGACCTTACATTTTCTGTTTTTGCATGCAGACAAGACCAAAGTTTTCATCTTTGGACCACACTCTTCGGGGAAAAAAATACTAGTCAATCACTTAAAGTGGATGGCACTAGATTGGCCTCTGTTAATACGATGAAAAAAAACTTGGTGTTGTTTTTTTTTACCAAGACAGGACATTCAAATCCTATTTTCTTTTTTTATTGCAGGATTTCATTATGTTTCCTTTGGAATATAGACAAAATTATATCTTGTCTAGGAATGATGCTGAAAAACTAGTCTCTGCATTTGTTACATCAGGGCCAGACTATTGCATTTCTTTAGTATTAGGAAATCCAGAAACTGCAGTTAAAACCTTCATCTGACTAAAAACGCTGCAGCAAGAGTTCTGATACAAATGAAAAAGAGAGATCATATTTCTCCTATTTTAGCTTCCTTCGCCTCATTCTTACCGAAAAAGATGAAATAGCCACGTTGGTCCACAGGGGGAAGCATAGTATTGTCACAGTTTTGCTCCTGAATAGTCCTACGTTTTATTTCTGTTGGACACACGTTCACAATGAGCCATGTATTGCTTGAGGTTTCCTCCTGTTAACTGGGGTTTTTCCTTTCCACTGTTGCAACATGTATGCCCTGTATGAGGGATTGGTGCAACATCAATGACACAATGCAACCGACTGTCATACTCATCCAGGAGGAGTGAATGCTGAAAGTCAATGATTGCATGCAATCTGCTGGGTTTCCTTGGATAGAAATCTTTTTAACCAATGTTTTTAGATGATTTGATTGATTTTGTAAAGTGCTTTGAGAATAAATGTGTTGTGAATTGGCGCTATATAAATAAACAGAATTCAATTGAATTAAATTACACAACAGAAAATGCCCGCGTTCCAATTTATTGCAGGAATAAGTTTGGCATGTATGGTGCAAGATAGAAAGGCTGTGTTTAATGTTTAAAGCATCCAAAAAGTACATTAACAAGTTAAATATGGGCCAAGATTTGAAAGACCCGTAACAAATAAAATAAGTATTTTCTTATTATACATGTAGCCCTTTTTTTTTTTTTACCATGTAAAGGTAAATCAAACACATTTAATGCATTTTGGCAATAAAGAATGAGTTTTGTACAATAGAGTTGTACAAAGAGTGTAGTACAGTAATATACATCTGAAAATCCCCTTTTGGTTCTGCACAATTTTTTGCCATGTAATTGCATATCTAATATGTCATTTTTGTGTATAAATTGATCATCTAATAAACAGAGCACCAGCACCAGTCTTGAGAGTCATTCCAAGTCAACTCACCAAGGGTCTCACCTTATTATGTTCATTACACAATCCCAAATGCTTACAAAATGACCTGGGCAGTGGAATAGACAATAAAGATGAAGCAAAACAGTTGCCAAAATGATAGGTTTGGAAAAAGAAGCCAGCTAGATCACCAGCAAGGAGCTAATTAGCCTAGGCTAATTTGCAAATTACCTTTGGCTGGCACGAAACCGTCGGGCCAACCATCAAGCAAACGGCAGTTTGTATAAATCCCTAAACGTGTGAAGTGTAAAATCATGATTCCTCGCTTCAGAGGGCCGATCTTGGAATGTGTCACTCACAGTACAAAGCCATGCCAGCAATGGTCTGGCACAGCTTTTCTGCACATTTGGAAGTTGAAGGATATGAAGCAACAGTTAATTCCCAAGGCATTTCCTGATTCTCAAACCAATTGTTCTTCATTCATTAAAACATAGTTGTCTTTAACATTTGCTACTCCCAGTTTGACTCAAGAACTAGATTTAAGAAGTAAATAGACGATGGCTTGCAACAATTCCGTGTCTGAATCGAGAGAAAACCAAGCTATTGGGCCAAATCCCTCCATGCACTTACTTCTGCTTATCTGAGATGGATTCATTTGGTAACTGGTCCAAAGCATTTCCAAGAAGTAATACATAATATTTTTAGTTGGTTCTGGGTGTAACCTGAGCCCTCCTCCCAAGTGTGACATGCACAGAAAGCCTCTGAAGAGAGGGCCCATGGAGGAATTCTGTTTATCTGCCCCAACCACCTCAGCTGACTCCTTTTAGTCTGGAGGAGCATAGTCCTTAGAGTCCTATGAGGTTCCCCCACACTATAAAAGCTCCTCACCCAAGGCAAAGTCCAGCCACCCTACGGAGGAGGATAGTTTCAGCTGCTTGTCTCTAGGATCTGATTCTTTTAGTCATGATCTATATCTTAGGACCACAGATGAAGGACAGAATGTGGACAGGCTAGTAAATAAAGATCTTTGTTTTTTTTCTTCACTAGGATAGATGAGAGTAGCTCCTGCATTACTACAACTGAGGCCCCAAGCCATTTATCAATCTCCTGCTCCATCCCACCTTGACTCGAGAGCAAGAAACTGCTTGATCCAAAAGGAGCAATCTAACTCTTTCAGAAAGAGAACCATGCCATCAGCTGACTCTCATCTTGGCTGCTTTACAATCTACTACAAACTGCTCATCAGTACACTGAAGGTCAGTAAGATAGCAGCAAAGCCACATCATGTGCAAAAAGCAAAGGTTCCCAAACTAGACTGCCTCTTCCTCACAACCAGGCCTTGAAATCTTAACCATGAACATCACAAACATGATTGCCCTTGCAGAGTCCAACCTACCCTTGATACAAGCCTGACATTGTGCCTAGAATATGGACACCAATCCTGCTTTGGGTATAGAATGACCAGATAACCCTTAAATGGAACCCAGGTATCCCTATGCTCCTGAGCACCCCCAACAAAATACATTGAGGGACAAGATCATAAGCCTTCTACACAACCAAACAACACATGTGTAATATAAATTAATTGTATTGAGTATTTCATCAAGTTAGTGAAGGTAAAAGTTGGATGCACAGCTCTACGATCTAAAGGAGGACACACTGGGTTCCCTTGGGAATTAGAGTTTTCAAATAGGGTCAAGAAAAAAGGAGGCTCATTCTGTTAGAGCCTCCTTTCCACCATCCTTGTGTAAGATTTTCTAGGGAGGTAGAAAGGGAGTCTCTTAATAGCTGGAAAACTCTCTTTGGTTCCCTTTGTTTTAAAATAAATGGGACCAGCACAATTTCAGTAGGCCAAATCATGATCAGTCTGTAGTTTATTTTGTGTTAAAATCTGTTGACAAAGCATTTTGGTGAAACACCTGATGTTTAAAATGCTCTTGTCCAAAAGGAATAGAAATGTAAATGACTTCAAAATGTTTCAAGAAAGATGTCCGTTAATATTGTTTATTGCCCAGTCCAGCTATAGATACAATAACCTATTTGAATGGCTTTTGGTTTTCAGTGCACAACCCAGGATGGCCCTGATTTTCCGAACTATTGGGTTGATTCAGGACATATGGAATGAAAATGTGTTCTCTAACATGTTAAAGTATTTTAATATTCATAAATCTACATTCTTTTGGGTAAACAAGAAGGCAGTTTTGAAGAAACTGTTCCCTTTCCCCATTTGCTTTGCTTGCTTGGTCCCTAACAATATGGTATAGTTAACTAATGAACAAGAGCAATCCGTGTTTTAAAGAGCCTCTGTTCAGCTTAGAGCAGTTTAGTTTAGATCAATATAAGTATTTTAGATTTTGAACAAAAGACAAAAATGCATTCCAAATTTCTTCAAAAACTATAGTTTAGTGCCAACTTGGAGACTTCAAATCAGATACCAACCACACCCCTTTTCTTATAATGCTTACAGCATGTGAAGGGCGGGGGGCTCTCACCTTTGACTTGAGGGTTCCTGCTGCCCCCTGAAGAAGTGTTGCCCTTGGTGGCAAACCATATCCATCTCAATAACAGGTGTTTATGTATATTGAAATATCAGCATCTGTGCATCTGATCTGTCAGCCACATTGAAAAAAACAGTGTTGCACTTTTTACAGGTATTAGCTGATTCTAGTGTGCATATATTATGCAGCTACAGAGTCTTGCTGCCTTTAACTGATCCCCTATTTGTAATCAATTGTAATCAAATAAAAAAGGATTAAGGATTTCAGCATTTTCCCCAAACCCTTACCGCAAACAGGCCTTTGGGTGGCAACAGTCAGGAAGTGACTTTATTTTTTTCTTGCAGCTTTAGCCCTCCCTTTTTAACCTCTATTAAGTTAACCTTATCTTTCTAAAATGTTTCAGAACACTCATAAAAAACTAAGTAAAATAAGTGAGAAAGCTGAAGCTCAAAAACGCAACACTCAAAACATAAGATGTGGGGCCCTACATAATGAAAAACATAGATGGCAGAGCAGAATTTGGAACAATGAGAGGTCATATTCTGGCACAATGCAAACCACAAACCAATTACTTTCCTTTAGGAATTAGAGTTTTCAAACAGGGACAAGAAAAAAGTATTAGCAAAACAACACCATGCAGAAAGTCTGCTATCTACTCTTTCTCATTTCAAAGACTTCCCTGAACAGCAACCCAGACCCTGATCTTTGCTTGGCAGACCAAACAAACATTTTTAGAATGATATAGTGAAAAGTTTTCATTCAGATTGCCATTACTGCTACCTGGTGGCCACCCTGCATTTAGGGCCAGTTGGGCCTGGCCCCACCAGATGTTGCTGTGGAGCTCTATGGTCGTAATAATCAGTAAGACTTGATCATTCTTTATAGAGTAATATTGTAAAAAAGACAGATTCCCTTACCAATAAAACTCTGTTAAAAACATTTGTGTCTATATATCTAAGTCTGCCAGAAAACTGACACGCTCAGTAGACTAAATCCTCTTGAGGCGCCCTGATATTGGGGCCGGCCCACCAACGTTTGTTTAAATAATCTGAAATCACAGTGCTCATGCTCAACATGCTCTCAGTAAACAGGCATGGGGCACAAATCCTCTGGCCCTAAGCACGGATCGTCCAATCAAAATACTGGAAGTGCACACATTACGTTTACGCTCTGCCGGATAGTGTGTGAACATCTAGGCAAGGCAAATTAATTTGTATAGCACATTTCAGTACAAGGACAATGCAAAGTACTTTACATGGTTATCCATCCATCCTCTTCCGCTTATCCGGGGTCGGGTCACAGCTTCAGTAGGGAGGCCCAGATGTCCCTCTCCCCGGCCACAAAATAAAACATAGGAAACCATAAACTAAAATCAAATATTAATATAATGTTGTTTTTCCTTGCTAGCTCATTGAAGGATGTATGTGAATCTTTTCTGTTCAATAAATGAACAATATGTGTGAGCCTTTATTTACAATTTTATGTATAAAAATGTAATTACATTTAGCTTATATAAAAATCATTTTCTAGTGTGATGGATTATGCTAATTTATCTGTTTAATTTAATATTGATCAAAGTCAGGTTGTATGCTTCACAATTATTATTTTTTTTGCTGCTAATAGGGGTTGAGTTTTTGTGCCCCACTCAACTTATCATGCTAGAAATGCCACTACTGTTAACATCATCAGGTTAGTTTTATTTGCATTTGACTTTAACTTAATTGTCCACGTGGTATATTCTCACTCTGTTATTCACTGACATTTAAAGTTTTTATTAATATTTTGTTGTAGGGTTATGAGCTATTGAAAGAATGGAAGTCTGGCCCATGTAAAATCATGGGCCAGATTTCCATTAGTGATCATACACAGAGTCCAAAGCAGAGTACGGATTTGGATAGAGAAACCATAATTAGCAATGATGATTTAAAATAAAAGAGCTTTTCTAACACCTTTTCTATGTGTTTCTAAAGAACCTTGAGCTATCAAAAAGTACTTTTCTTCTACCAGAACAAATTAGTCACAGATGCCTCAGGATTAAAATCAGATGTTTTCACCCTTCAAAGCACAAGGTGTCCGTATACGGTAGCTCCAAAATCAAAATAAGTCAGAGAATTAACCTCATATAATCAAGTGTATAACTTCAACATCAAAGTTCATCTCCTCAATTGATGTTTTTTCTCCTGCTACTAGGCAATAACACAGTTGAATAAGAGCTCAGATTGTAAAAGTCAGCCTACGCATCTGACCGTATTCTTTTGAGTGAGCCCACTGTTTTCATCTCGAACTCATTTCGCCTGAAAATTACATGAAAATGGAGTGGTTGTCAGGTGAAAATCTGAATCTAATTGGTAAAGCCAACATGGTTCACGATTCCAGCACCGCCTCTGCTGTAAAGGGTTCTGCAGTGTTTGTTTGTGCTCATGTTAAAGTGTGAAGAGAGCCATCCTGTATGAAAGAGCTTTCTCTTTTTTTTGTGCAAGATTGCCTCTCTGTTGATAATGGGAACAGTAATTAGTTTGTGACGGGTGAAGATGTTGATGAAGCAGATGATTATGTTCTGCATGCACAAACAAAAAACCAACGCAAAAACATGTTCAGATCCTATAATGGATTTACTGTCAGGTGCTGCCAAAAATAAGGTCAATTATTGAAAAGAAAATCATGCTGTTAAGGGGTTAATTAATTAGCATTTTATTAAAACCAGACTTACTCAGTCGAAATTAAAAGGATTTACCTCTCATTCTGGCTGGTTTACCTGTTTTCATCAAGGTCTTATTGCTCTGAATCCTTTTACTTATAAACATCATAGAGCAAATTAAATCCTGTGATCCTGCAAAAGGATTAAAAGCAAGGACGCTTGAATTGGGCTGAATCTCTTCAGCAACATCAGGGTAAGACAGACATAAATGAGGAGGGAGAGACAAACCCTGCAAGTTCAAAACATGGCATAAAGCATCTGCAGTAGTTTTAAAACCTCATTCTGCAAACATTTTAATCACCTTCTATTTTAAAAACCCTTTGAACATCTTTATAAGAGTTTTAGGCCAAATGAAAATGAAGGTGGATCATAAAACAGCAAGGAGAAATTATCCTTGTGAGATTGATCTTTACGAGAAAATATTTGCATATATTGTATTTCTATACATGTTTCAGTAGCAAGTATCACATGTTTCTTTTCCCCCCCAGTAAGTTAAAATGGCGTTGAAAGTGGTGTATCCTCCTGATTCGGTTCCTTTGTAAATCATTGCAATCTTTGTTTCTCGCTCTCGCTTTCAGTCCTCATATGAGATGCTATCTTGAACCTCCTAATCTGGTTAGCAGTCACAGTTGTGTACGCCCTTGGGAGGACATCGTCCTGCTGGCTGTCAGGACACATTGTTCCGGCCATAAAGAAGAGGAGCTCAAAAGATTAAAGGCTGCACTCACAGTGGTAAAAAGACTTCTAAATAGACAGATAAGGGGATAAGGCAGAGACGTCTGAGAAGCGTGAATAAGAATTTTTGACTGTTTCAACTGTTTTTTTAACGCAGCAAACAATGGGAAGATGACCACAGGAACAGCTGCCTCTAAGATCTCGATTTAGAGATTAATCAAAATACTTTTTTAATAGTTGTCTTTGAACGTTTGCCAGTGCATCTTTTAGAGTTAATATACAAAGCTGCAGAATGAGTTTTTTTTTTTAAATGACCAGCATATTTGTAAAATATGAGGATTTGTAAAATAAAATAGTCACACTCAAGATGAGTATTACTATCAGCTTGCTGTCTCTCTGCATGGAATTTGCATACTCTCCCTGTGCATGTGTGGGTTCTCTGGCTTCCTCCCACAGTCCAACAGTTAATATGACACTACGCAGTTACAACAGACACTGTGTGTCTCTTTTGCCCCGTGATGGATTGGCGACCCGTCCAGAGTTAACCTGCCTCTCACCCAAGGATCACTGTAGGTAGGCAGCAGCCTCTGTTGGGAGATGACAAGCATTCGAAGAAAAAAAAGGGTACCTGTTAATGGACCATAAGTGACTTGTCATGTTAGCGGGGAGAGGGCACCCTGCAGGGTAGTGAACAGAGTAAGCCCTGTGTGAAAATGTGGAATGAAGAGAACACGTTAAACTGTTTGGGGCAGCTCTGCTTCTTCGATACCTGGATGATGTGACGTAATCACAAATTTTGCTCTCTACAAGAAAACCCTGCAGGAGAATGTTCCACAGCCGTCATTACAGAAAAGGGGAAAAAATCTGTTTAAAAAAAAGTGTCTGGGTTTATAGTATCACACAAATGTGAGTACACCATTCTTGCAAATAACTCATTATATCTCTTCTTGGACAACACTGACCATATGACACTTGGATACAATGTAGATGATGTACAGCTTGCAGGTTTACTTGTGACTTATTGCTAGAAGAGGCTTGATTCTGGGATGAGAGCCATGCTGCCTAATTTGATGCAATGTGTGGCATATGGTCTCACCACTGACCAGGCTGACCATCCCACCCCTTCAGCCTCGAGCACTGCTGGCAGCACCCTGGAGATGATGCTGAGCACGTGCCTTAATCCTCTTTGGTCACCCGTGGCGAGGCCTTTTTCCTCAATGGAACCTGTCATGTTAAACTGCTGTATGGTCTTTGCCATTGGGCTTCAGTTCAGTTTCAGGATTCTGGCAGTCTTCCTATAGCCAAGGCCATATTTACCCCGAGCATCAATTTCTTATTTCACATCCTCAGAGAGTTCTTTGCCATCATTAGGTGCCAGGTTTAATTTCCAGTGACCAGAATGAGAGAGGGTGAGAGTGATACCATAAAATCTACCCCACCTGCTGCCCTCTCACAACTGAGGTCTAGTAACACTAACTAGTCACATGATGGCTAACTGGGCACAATTTGGACATTTTAAATTAGGGCTGTACTCAGTTTTATTTCAAGCCGTTTAGACATTAATGTCTGTGTGCTGAGTTATTTTAAGGGAACAGCAAATGTATACTTTCTGAAACATGACTTTTGTACTTAAAAAGAATCCAGCATGACTGAATTAAGATATTTGGACAATGGAGAGTGGGCCAATAATCCTCATTGGTGATGTTAAAGAAACATTGCCAGTTATGACACACTCTTGGATTCAGTTGTTGCTCCCAAAGGTTGCAAAACTAGTTACGAGGTTAAGGGGTAATTGCTTTTCCACATAGGGCCTGTTTGGTTTTGATTTTTTTACCCTGAAAAAACATGAAACCCTTATTTGAAAACTGTTGCTTTGTGTCACTCCATTTGTTTTTATCAAATAATGAAATTTGAAGAACTGAAGAAATCCTGAGATGGCAACTATTTATTATATAGCACTGTATGTGCTTATGGTACTTATATAGTGTTAGGTTTAATGAAATTACTAAAAGAACATTAAAACAATATCAAATGGCATCTGGACAATTCTCTGGACAAAACATTGAGAAACGTTGGTATGCTGTCAGTGTCACTAACACATTATGTAAGGGGAGCAGACCCAACAGTTGTAGTACACATCATACTTGTTTATGCCAGTTGACAGAGTGCTATCTTCTGAAAGGCACATTTCTGTTTGGGAGCGGACTATCTGGGTCCAGTAAAGGTTGACGTTGCTCTTGAACATCTGATTGCACACATCTTCAGTTGTGTCAAAAGCACCAAAATATTTTATACTAGTCTTTATACTGGCCTTTCTGAGAGATCATGGCTCTTTGGTGGAGAGGCCATCTTATAAAAAAAGACATGTTTCAGAGACTGCTGCCAACCATGTCTTCTGTAAAGCTGTCTATGAACACTTAAGAATTCAATAACAAGTGGACTGGACAAAACATTTTAAATAGAGCAAACATTAAAAAATTCATAAAAAAAAAAATTAATGTCGTCAATAAGATTCATAGGTTAGAATGTGAAATACAAGTTTACTGAAAGCACTAAAAACAAATATCTGTACAACTTGTATTAGGAAACAGAAAATATTTGTAGCATTATGTTAATATTAATTATAGAGTAAAAATAGTCATTTATTATGAAATGTAACTGAAAGATGGACATCTTTGAACTCAGATCAGATATAGATAATTTTTCTCCCCCAGATCTCACATAATATTAGTGTTGCATTATAATTTCTAATACAAAAATACTATTTTAAAAATGTAGGAACAAAGGGAATTATTTACATTATAATTGCTACATTTGCCCTCTAAAGTAGTGTGTATTTCATGTTTTAAGATTGTTTATACAGCAACTATACATGTAAACTCTATTTATACTGTATAACACCTTTCACAGATAACAATCACAAAGTCCTTCCCAAAGATTGCATTAAAAGATAACAAAAAATGCCCAAAACAAGTTAAACAATACAGATTAGTAGAAACAAATACACAATGAAATACATAGAGGTCTTAAAAGTGTCTTTTATGCAATGTATTATGAGACAAAACACACAATTTGATAATAACAATTGACTAATCGATTTCGTCCAGGCTTTTGTTGGTAGGAATAAGCAGTGAATTGGGGACAACCCATAGAAATATTTTTCTGCTAATGGCACAATGAGTTGCAAAGCTGTTGCTAAGCAGCAGCTCCTCCAGTGCGTGCATGACAGGGTATGTAAACAGAACAGTGTGACATGTAAGTGACTGTTAATCATGCACATAAGAAAATATCATTAAACCAAGACGTAGCCATTTATGTCAAAGAAAACGAAGAGAAGTCCCTCGATGAAGCCCTGTTTCCTCTTGTCTAGTCTCTTGCATGTCGAGGGTTTCTCGTTGGGGAAAAAACATTTGGGGGTGGGGCTTACACTTCAAACTAAACTGTTCTCCTCACTCACGGTTTGAATTTGTGCAGAATCAGGTGTAGTTCTTTAATGAAAAGTACATTTAATAACATGTCTTCAACTGCTTTTCACAAGAGCCAAGAATCTAAAGATAACCTAAACAAAAGGAAGGGAAGTTTACATGTGAAGAGAAACAATCTCAAAACAGCAATTACTCAAATTTTATATCTGTTCTTTGGGACTATTTGCAGATTTTTGTCCTGAGTGCTTTAGTTGGAGTCTGCAGCTTTAACAATTCATTATGTATGAGGGACTTTGACTGTCTGGGTCCCTTGAAATTCCAGGTTCACATGGCAGGATGACTAGGAAAATTTCGTGGGATCTTCCCCTTCCGACATGTTCTGATTATCGTGATGGGTCTTAGGATAATCTTATTAGCTATACCTTTAGTGTTTGAAGTATTAATAGTAATCTAGACTGCTCACAAGGACATTGGGACCGCTCCGACCAAGTTAGATTGTCTTGGCCTGTTGTACTACTGTGTGGCTTCCCAATGACAAGGGAAAATCCTGCCTGTTGAATGTGATGTGTAGCCAATCAGAAAGTGAGGTAAGGGAAATGGCATAAAAAAAACCACAATCTCCATATCATAGTGCAGCAAACATAGAAGGCCTGTTCTTGTTGTCTCCACTCCTTTAACTACGCCTTTTCTTTTTGTAATGCTTTTTCTGAGTTTAAATTAGTCTACAAACTATCACCATTGTTCTTCTTTCTTTAGGTTGTTTCAGCGGCAGTCAACAAACTTAAAGGAGCATAACTGCCAACTACTGTTCTGGAGTATGTGTACTGTGCTTGCCATTTGAACGAACAACACACTATATGAGCAAACCTGTTATAGCTACAATTTTTGATCGTTATGTGTGGGGCTTTAAAATTTTGCCTTGTGAACTAGCCATAAGTTAAAATGAAAGTGATAAATGGCTTGTTTGTTGATACATATGAAAAGTGTGTTACAATAAGTAAGCAAGAGGAAATAAAGGCATGAATAATCACCAATTTTGACATCAGCCTACTTAGTTTGGAAATATTACAATAAAACTGTTTTGAACAAGTTGAGGCATTGATCGGTTGAAAACAATAACTAAGTTTGGCTTGATGACAAAGTTAAAATTTCCAATCCCCCAGACTTCTGAGAAACCATGCTTACTGTGGCCATTATTGAGGGATCAGTACAGCTTAATGTCATCTGCATAAATGTGACAGGAAATTATTTCTTAATGATTTATCCAAGCTGGTGTATCTGGAGCAAAACCATGTGGGCCTAAAACGGAGCCTTTGGCTATCCCACATATTTGATCAGTAGAATCTGACATGATAATGTTTGTAGGACATTGCAGTGTCTGCTTGAAAGGTAAGAGCTGAACTAAATCTGAACCCCTCCAATACACACCCTCTTACCCAATGAAGGCCGGAAATGGGCACTAGTCCCCCCACAACCCTGTACAGATAAAGGTATAGGCAATTAATGGATGGATTTAAACCATGTTAAATTAGTCCAGAAGGATGCTCACCAAACTATAAAGTCTGGTAAGATAATGTGATCAACTAATCTGCTGTTTTAGATTTAGTCAAAGTCTTTGAGAAGAGATTTGGTTGTTAAAAGAGAGCCCTCATTAAAAATGGAACGAGCCATCTTTTTTAACATGTCCTGTTTAGGGCATGTAAAAAAAAAATAAATAAATAAACATAGCTATTTTCATCACATTTAATTAAGATTTGATGAAAAGATTTTACATGTAGCCTGGAAGGGGAAGAGCATTTAGTATAAAGCGAGAAACAGACCATCTTCTGTACAGCTGTGGAAATAGTATAGTTTATTATAAAAGAAAATATAATGTTATTTAAGTACATAGCATTTGAGAGGCAAAATACCTTTGGAAATAATATCCTGTCATTTGTATTCCAAGTATTCTTTTAAATGGTTTACCATATTGAAGTATGAAACTGTCATGCTTAGGAGGATTGTAAATCCAAAAAGGCTAGATGAACTAACAGTGACACAGAGCCAAAAATATGTTGCTTAGAAATTATTCACTATGTTAGGTTATACTGGTTTATGAGTTTAAATCCTACAATTAGAAAGAATTGTAAAGCAACAAGTCATTCTAATGTCATGTTTTTATACCTACCAAACTTTTTTTGTGCGGATTTACACTTGGGAAATAAATGAACAACCGTCTCATCTTGGTTGACAACACCAGGCTGGGCTGTGTTTATGCAATGGGAGTTACAAGATAAAAAGGTCTGAGACGGAAATTAAAATCAGGTTCAATTAATTCTGCTGAATAGAATTTTATTTTCTCATTAAGATTTTGCATGGTTTTGATAAGAGGTTTTGTGATGTTCATTCAGTCTAGATGATAGTGTTTTGGTCTAAAAATGTTTCCTGCTGTTTTGACCATTCTGGTCTAAAGCGGTCACTGAGCAACCAGTTATTTTAAGGTCTGAAGCTCTGAAGAATTTTAGCAAGTCCTGTGTTTCCTCTCAAAGGTCAAACACTATTATAAATACTCATTTTATTTGGTTTTATTTTAATCTCCAAAGAAATTATTGAGTGCCACAGTACTTTCAGCCCGAGAAACACGTCACTAGTTATGAATGTTTGAATTATTTATGGATAAACAACCAAACTCAGCAATTATAAAAGTTTAGTTACGTTTAAAGTGCACAACGAGGGTGGCAAGTGGGCATATATTCACAGAGAGAGACATGAAAGGAGAGAATAAGAATAAGAAATAAATAAGATCAAGGCTGAGTTAGTGGGAAAACAAAGACCAAAAAAACATTATGTAATAGGAAAAATCTCTGCTAAAGTTTCAGTACCCCACATTTGTTTGAGCCTTGATGATGGAGCATTTATCTTTGTACAATGCAAAAAATAACAATATTTGAATCTAAAGTGGTGTCAAACAAAACAAATTTACAAGGTGGGTGTATTATATCACAGCGCTGAGAACATATTTGAACAACCTGGAACACTGTGTGTGTGTGTGGGGGGGGGGATTTAGGAATATGTGTTACAGTTGTCTGGAGATCAGTTTCTGTTTGTGAAGTGTTGTTTTGTGTGGATGATAAGTCTTCAACTGAAGGAATAGCAAATCTAGCAAGCAGGGAAACAAGGTAAAAAATGATTGTAGGAGATTCCTTCTGCACAAATACTCTCCTAACTGGGATACTTTCCCATGATCAGTACCATAACTCGTATAGACTACATAATCAAGATGGTGATAGACAAACTGGGGAATGTACTTATTAACTTGTTCAAAGTGGTAAAAAAAGAATGTCAGGAGGCAAATTGCAAAATAGGGAAGAAAGCTCCTGCAGATAACAGCAAATTTGCTAAACTAAAGCCATTTTGAGTTTTATAAGCCCTAATTGGAAACTAAATCCTTTACATTCTCCATAAAAGGTCATGTTTGTGCTGACATTATTCCTCAACAAAATGTAAACACAGTTTCTGACAAAGAAACAAATGACATCACTACATCACATTAAAATATTTTGTTTTGTGTAGCATACTAAATATGTTTTATTGTGGTAAACATTTACCATTACTTATTTTTTCATCTTTTCATATGTTGAGTCTTTGTGCACTCTCATTCAGTTTATTTCAAAAACATAAAAAAACAGAGAGTAATACATATGTTACATTTTGTGAAAAATAGCACAGACCTTTAATCCCATTTAACAGCAGCTGGTTATTCTTGATTTTAGTTTAGTTCAATAAGCTTTATTTAAATTTAAACAAATCTTTGTTCATGTTACAAACCTAGTAAACTCCAAAGATTTGTTGGGAGGGTGACTGACAGTCAGGACAGATTTGGTCTATACAAGAGGGATAAACGGATACTCCCTGTGTTAAATACCATTTTCAATTGAAGTTACATTAGTCAACAAAAAAAAATTCCCAACAAATATAAAGAGGGAAAGATGACAAAGGGTAGACACTAATAAGGAACAGAGAAGATGATTACAACATTCTCTATAACAATGTCAAATAACACTGACATGATATTTTATGGTCATGTTATGATGAGATTGCATACTTGGTAGTTGTCTAGAAGACAGTCACTGACAAACTCTGCAAGAAAGAAAAGGTTACTGCTAAAGAAACTAGCTGTTTCCTTGTGTTAAGTCCACACATGATGATGGAAGATTGACTTGAAGATTGAGGGGCAAAAAGTGCATTCACAAGGTTTGGATTGCTGCTCCAGTCAGTGCTTCTAGAGCTGAGAAAAAATGCATTCATAAGGGGGGATGGAACTGTTGTTGAGCCACTGCTAAGCAAGAGATGACATCAAAAGTGTCTTGTTTGGGAGAAAAGAGCTAGATTAAATTAAGCTACAGAATAGGATACAAAGATCCTTTCTTTTTCTCACACAGTGGGAAAACTCAGGTGTACCATCAGTATAGAGCAAATTTGCAACATAAGATAAAATGCTGTACAGTTATAAAAAAAATAGCTTACTCAACAAAGGAAAGAAGTGGGCAACAGAGGAGGGTGATTTTAATAAATGTGCAAAATGTTGATGTTTATTTATGCATGAAAAATACCATAGATCATTTATAAGAATTTTAAAAAATCTTTAAAAACCACAGGGATGCAAACAATCACAGAGTTTGTCGGCAACAGTGATGGTTTTAAAGTTTAACTGCTGTTAGAAAGGACCTCCAGTGGAGCTCCTTTGTGTGTCTAGGATGCAGCAGCCCGTCACTGATGGAGCTCTCCAGCTCTGCAACAGCTTCAAGCGCATGGGATTGGAGACATTGTCCAATAGTGATGTTATTTTTGCTGGAGTCTTTCTGTCTCCCACAACCTGCACTCGGTTGAGGAGGCATCCTAAGACAGAGCTGGCCTTCCTGACGAGCTCATCTGAACTACCCCACAGAAGATGGTTGATGCCACCAAAGTCAAAAATGGTCTCCATGAGTAACCCTACTCTACAAAAGATTTCAGTCTCCTTTGCCGATAGAGTCTGCTCTGACCTTTCCTTTAGAAAGCATCAATGTTGTGACTCCAGTCCAGTTTAATGTTCAGGTTAACACTCGGGCATTTATATGAGTCCTCTCTATAACGCTGTTATAGAAAGAATGCCAAATGACTGGATATGGAGAAGAAGAGAACATCACCCCAGTTCTAAAGTCCTTACACTGGCTCCCTGTATCTTAGAGAATAGACTTTAAAATCCTTCTGTTAGTCTATAAATCTCTGAATGGCTTAGCACCTAAATACATCACAGACTTGTTATCAGTGTATCAACCATCCAGACCACTCAGGTCTTCTGGCCCCAGCCTGCTCTGCAGAACCAGAACCAGAACCAGAACCTAACACAGAGAAGCAGCATTTAGTTCCTATGCTCCACTTATCTGGAACAAACTTCCAGAAAACTGTAAAAGTGAGGAAATCCTGAGTTATAAAAACACATTTGTTTAGGATTGCCTTTGAAAAAGCTTTGTTAAACTGTTAACTGAAACATTATTAGTTAAGTTTGGAGTCCAACTGTTATTACAATCATTAATATTTGCTTTTAGTTTCCATTTTCCCATGTTTGTTGTTTAAATTTTTCTACATTTTATTCCAACTTGATTTTATTCAGATTTTATTTTCCTATGTTTTAA